>NC_133828.1:39195308-39349995 GCF_047830755.1 Zonotrichia albicollis
CAAAATTCAAATTCCTTTCTGGGCTGAAGCCAGTTCAGTCCTGGTTTGTGCTGGGGGAGCTTTGCTGTGTAAATTCCTTCTGCTCTTTCTGCATTTTCTGCTGTTAAAGAGATAGATGAGGTGGTTGTGGGTAAATCTGAGGAGAGGGAGGGTGGGAGGTGCTCCCCAGGATCCTGTTTTCCATGGGTGGGATGGCACAGGGCTCTCAGCGATTGTCACCGGTGATGGTGGCTGTGTTCCCCCTGTGCTTTCTGCCTCTTCCAGCCATTTGGATGGATCTGTTCCAGCTCCTGGGCCAGCAGAGCGTGGCTGAAGGCAGTGGTGGGATGCTTTGAAGGCTGGCAGTGCCTGTGTGTGCTCCTGGTGGCTTTGCTGGCCGGTGACACGAGGCACAGAGGCAGCAGCATCCCCTCGCTTTGGTCCTGCCTACAGAACCCGCAGGGCTCCCTAACAGTAACTGTGACCAACTTTCTTTTGTGCTTTTTTCCCTTTTTTCCCCCCTTTGTTTAAGACTGAGCTTTGTTTCTGGCTCTGCAGGAAGCTGGTAGCCTATGGCAAGGGACTGGGGAGATAAGACTTCAGTAAGATAACTAAATGAAAAGGGCAGCAGTGAAAAGATGGTGCTGGCTTTTGACTGGACTGAAACTTGATATACACAGCAGCCCAAATGCAGGTTCCCCACAGCTCTCAAATATCCTCTGTTCATCTGGGATCGTGCTCTTCCAGCTGCATTTTTCCATGTGTGGGTGCTGGAGTGGGGGCAGCTGCAAAGCCCCGGCAGAAATGAGTGACCAGGAGAAACCAGAGCAGCTCTGGAGTAATTAAAGTGCTGAGGGGAGCACAGGTGAGGAATTAGAGGGAGCTGAAATCCCTGCCTGTGCCTATTAAGCAGATTGTGCAGACAGAGCAAAGTCCTGTGGCTGAGGCAGTTTTTGTGTGAGAATTTGGGGAGCGAGGGAGGAGAAGCCGTGTCCTGGTAATTGGTGAGCCTCAAAGGTGTGCATGGGCCCAGCTTCAAAAAGCCTTCATGCTGCACAGATGATTATGTCATGGCCTAGAAATCTTCCTGCTAACTTGGCTTTTCCTCCAAAAGATTTACATTTGCCTGGTTTCATCCGGGTCACAATTTCCAAAGGGATGTTTTGATTTTATTTTCACTGGTCTGTGCAGCAGCAGCCAGGCTTGGGAAGCTGAATTAAATCACAAGCCCAGGAGTGCTTCTGAGGCTCCTCTGCAAGTGGAAAGAGCAGGATTGTGTCACTGTGTGCTAAAACGGAGGGCTCTCTAATGAAAAGATGATATTCAGAAGTTCACTTTTTCATTTGCTCATCTCAAGAAACCAAAATTTACAGCTCTAATCCTTTGCTAGTGATGTGTGTGTGCTCCTGGCTGAGCCTTTCCAGACCACATCTGCTTTGGCCACTCATCCTCCCACAGCTCACACCAGTCCTGAATGGATTCCTGAGCTTGCTTGGGTTCACCTGTTGTATTCAGGCAAAAGGGTGAAATATAAAGAATCAACCACAGAAAATAATCAGCATTACTTGTTCGGACTTGTGGTCAAAGTTAAATTATTCTTTAAAATTATATTATTATTTACAATAGTGTTTAAAGTAAATATTATTTGAAATGCTGCTGCAATTGCAATTTTGAGTGGTGGAACTCCAGTTTGGGTTGGTGTTGGTGCTCCCAGCTCTGCTTCCAGCTGTGGACACCATCACACAAAATTCCTTTGGAGGTTGGATAAACTCAGCAGCTGCAGGACCCTTTGAAATGCAGAGAGTTTTTTGTTAAAAATCAGTCACTGACATTTCAAATGGGGTTTTTTTAAGTCATGGTGTGTTTTACAAGGGGTGTTTGGGAGGTTTGAGGACCAGACAAAGATTAGGGATGTGCAGGATGCATGGTGGGAATGCTCCAAGTGAAATGAGATGAGAATGGCTCTTCTGGCGGAGTTTTGGGACTCCTGACCTTCATACATGTCCAAAGCTGATTTTTAGCTGGTCTTTGTTGCCACATTTGCATTTTTGTGGAGTCCCACAGCTCGTTTGACACCAATGTGTGTGTTAAGATGTGGAAGGAGAGGCAGGGGAGAACATGGGATGCCTCAGAGGTAGAAGGAAAATAGCCTCCAATGTCAGGTGTGGTGTTTTGTGAGAGCAGAGTGCATTTGGCATCCTGGGGGCAGAGGTTTGGTTTGCATTTTTTACAGCCACACCAATAATGGGACATGCAGGAGCCAGCCCAGCTTACAGGGAAGGCTCTCAGGGCACCCCAAAAATTGTCTTGTCAGCCAGGAGTAATGAAATACATAAAAATGAGCTGGTTTTGCAATTCCCCACATTTTCAGAAAGAAATGGCAAAGCAGAGCAGGACTTGTGTGTTCACAATTAAATATTGTGCTGTTTTTGTGGAATTGTAAATGTTTTTATACTGGTGTGCCCTGGTGAGGAGGGTTTGATGGCCAAGTAGGTGCCAATATCCACAGGAGTGTTCAGGTCTGGGGCAGGAGAAGGCACAAATTTGGTTCAGGGGATGATTCTGGTCCACACAAAGGGGATTCCCTTTGGAGAAACGTAATTATCAGGTAAATATCATATGGTCGGGCATATATTTTATATTTATCAAGGATTTATCAAGCATATGGATAATATCCTTGATAAATTCAAGTTAACATAAAAATATAAATATAATATAATATTTTTATATCTAATGTAAAAATATAAATAAAATACACAAAATATGAAATACTATTTTGTATGTGAATATAGTGCACTTTGCTCAACACTCAGGAAAATTGGTTTCACTGCTTTAAAAAAATGAAAATTAAATATTTCCTGGATCATGGAGTTTTTGTGCAAGAGTACATTGGACAGCAGTTTGAGAAGCATGGAAATAAATCTTGGCTCATTTTGGGGTTTGAGGGGTTGCATTTCAGGCCACAGTTTAAAAATCTGAGCTTTCTTTAAGCCAGAACTCAGCTGCAGTGGAACAGGGATGAGACTCCCAGCAATCCAACACGATGCAGGATTGAGATGGGTACATAACTTGGCAAAATAGAGTATTTTGGAGAAGATTGGTAAGAAATATTTAAAGCCTTGAGTGAGTAGCAGGAGATGCTTAAGGGGGTTAAGAAAATGTTAATGATTTAGAGGGGGATGGAGGGGTTGGCAGGCATTTGGAGGTGATCTCCTTGGAAAAATGGGGTCTTGTAGTTCAACACAGTGCTCCTAAGAGCAGGAGTGGGGGCTGGAGGATGCAGGAGCAGGGAGGAGGTATTTTGGTTTGGACTGGGTATTTCTTCAGCTGTGCAGTCTTTTCCCCAGGAAAGCAGTGATTCCCAGCACAGGCTGTGGAGCAGGGCAGGGGATGGAATGATCTCAGTGCCTTTTTTGCTTTCTGGATTCACCAAAGCTCTGCTAAGGAATCTCACAGCATTCCCATTTTAAAATATTTCCTCCTGTTTCACCTTGAGCCCTCTCAGCACTGCAGAAATCAGCTGAGCTCAGGATCTCATTCCAGTGCTCTTTCCTCCCTGTGCCCTGCTCCCCTCCTGCATTGCTGGATGTCCATTTCTGTAAGTTTTCCCTTCAGAACAAACCCATCATTTTTCACCACAGGATATTTACAGCTTCAATCAGTGCCAAATTCAATTGGCTTCTGATCTCATGGCTGGAAGTTATAGATGCAGATATTATTTGCACTGTGGTTAATTATGGAGCAATCAAACTTTGGCTTTTCCACTGTAATTTCCTCTGCCAGCTAATTTAATTAATCACCCCCAGCTCAGCTCTTCCAGCTGCGACCGGCAGGGTCATTAATTAGACATGTGGTGGTAGCTCACAGACCAGTTCCTGTGAAGGGGCTGCTGCCCACTTCAGCTCTGAGGGAGCTGCAGCTTTTTTTCCAGGCATGCAGGCAGGATTGGAGGGGGCTGCCAGCTTGTTGGATCCCTCAGAAGCCGTTCCCAAAAGACAGAGCATAAGCAAACATCAGCATTGCAGGGATTGGGATCAGATGCCCACCAAGATGTAATTTAGGGGCTCACCCAGCAGTTCTCACTCTGGTCTCATCCAGGAGCTAAAAAACAAGTGCTCAGGAATTCTACAGAGCTCCTTCTGACTGCTGGTGTTTGTCAGATGGAAGATATTTTAATGGCCGGGTAACATCAGCAATAGCAATGTTTTTTTTCCCATTATAAAAGCTGTGCAAAATACCCAGCTAAGTCTGTCACATTGTTTAGATCTCAGAATAATCATTAATTCATTTTCCTTCGGGGCGGAAGAATATTTTACAGGAAACAAAATGGGTTGATACAGCTTAGGAGTCTCATCCTAAGCATGATCAGCAGAGTGCTAGTGATTTGGGATATGGGATAGCCCTGGAAAGTCCAAGCATTTTTCAGGAAAGGCAGCAGATCCTTGGTGTTTGTTCTGTTTGGATAGCTGGAAATACACAGCCTGCCTTAGGGTTGTGCTTTGCATCTAGAATATCATGGATTCATGGAATGGCTAAAGTTGGGAAAGCCCTCCAAGATCATGGAGTGCAGCCCTTGACTCAGCACTGCCAGGTCCCTAAATACCACATCCAAAAATCCTCCAAATCCACCATGTTTCACACTGGGAGCTTTCAGCACCTTTTGTTTTACCACCAGGATCTTCCTTGTCCTCCTTGGAGTGCCACCAAAGCCACTGGTGTTCCCGTGCTGGCTCCTGGAGCTGGAAAAGCTGAAAATCTTCAGGATGCTTGTAGCAAACACACACAGACAGGCAGGGAGGTTTTGCTGCACTTGGGTTTCAGACCTGTTGCAAAGCTGTCGTGTCTGATCAGTGCCTGTGTCTGCCAGCAGTGCACTGCTGATGGATTGGCTGGAGTCTCCCCCACTTCTTTTCACAATAGACAAACTCAGCTCAAGACAACTGTTTTAATCATGCTGGCTCACAAAGCCTCCTTTCAGCCTCTTCTGTCCAAAACATCCATCAACCCCGCCCAGAAATAGCAAACTGAAAATAAAAAAATCTGTTCTCCTCAGTGCTTAGCTGCAAGTGCCTTTTCTAATAGCAGAACAGCCCTGTGGGCTCAGGTGAGCTCCCCTCTCTGAAGGAGAGCGTGCTGCTGGTCCAACCCTCCATTCAAATGCATCATGCTCTCCTCTGGTGGCTTTTTCCCTCCCTTGTCTCTCTCAGAAGGTTCCCTCAGTCTGAACTGTTTTGGGGAAGATGCTTTTAGTACAAAGCCTGTCTCTCAGGGAGAGCTTTAGGGATTCTCACAGAGACACAGCTCAGCAGAGTTCCAGAGGGAAAGGGTCACATCTGCCTCTGCCAGCACTGGGGGATTGTTGACAATAACATTGCTGGGGAAGCCTTGGAGGAGAGATTTGTGATTGAGGAGAGAGCAGTTCTTCCTTCAGAGGAGCTCTCTCTACACCTTGCTGTGGAGCACTGTGTTATGGATGCTCCTTTGGGAACTCCTCAGTCTCACAGCTGGAAAGGGAATGGGGCCCAGGGAATGTGTGTGCGTGTAGAGACAGAAAATCATAGAATTGTTAAGGTTGGGAAGAACCTCCACGATCACCAAGTCACACCTTTTATATTTTATGTGTATTGCAGCTTTATGGGATGGATGGATGGATGGATGGATGGATGGATGGATGGATGGATGGATGGATGGACAGATAGATTATAGATAGATAGATAGATAGATAGATAGATAGATAGATAGATAGATAGATAGATAAAAATATATCTATTATCACTTCATCTTAAGAAGGCACTGCTAAATAATTTGACATCCAGAAGTAGAACAGCTGCCAGCATTAACTGGATGATAATCCTCCACAAAGACCTGGCACTGGAACAACCCCATTGCTCACTGAAGAAAGCCAGCATCCAAAATTCCCAAAATAACCATCAGTGTTCTGTAGGCAAGCTGGAGAATTAGTTTGGTTTTTTTTTTTTGCTCTGCAAAAAAAATTGGAATTGCACTTGGTCTTGATCAGCAGATTGTAATCACCCAGTGCTGCTTCACCTACTCGTGTCACTTGGTTTTGTTTTATTTGAGCAATAAATACCTTAAATCTCCTCAGAGCTATTGCATGTCTTCTGTGGGGACTCATCACAGTCCTGCCAGGCATTCATCAAGGCTCCCAATGAGCCACCACATGAAGTATTCCTCTGCTCCTTATCAATCAGTTTGCTTATAACTTTACTTTTTCCTCCTGAAGTAATCAAAATTTGGTATTCCACAGATTGCAGAAAATTGTCACTGCTGTATCCTGTGCTAATCCATCATGGGAAACAGGCATAATTTGGGCATCAGAAGAGCATTAAATGTTTAAATAAGCAAGAGAGTCCATTTACTGCTCCAGATGACAGGGCAGAAAGATGTTTGGACCCCAGGTACGTTGGGAATGGCACGCAGAGCTCACGGAGCAACGGGGCATCCACACTCTGCAGCAGGCACCAGGGTTGCTCTGCTCCTCATGATATCTCTCAAATAGCCAAAAGAAATGCTGGAGCCCAGAGAATGAAAGGGATTTTTTCAGTTTATTATGGTTAAAGTATCCATCACTTCTATGTTTTTCCCTGTACAAACAAGTAACTTCTACTAATAACAAGAGAGGGGGAGAAAATGTCACTTTGTGCTGTAGGCTTGACACTAAAACATGCACCTTTGCCATCTGCAGCTCTTGAAACAGCTGCTCTGATGGTAAATGGGATCATCAGACCATCTCTGTGTGTGTGTGAGCTGTTCCACAGGCTCTGAGCAGCCTGGGATGGTGGGGGGTGTCCCTGCCCATGGCAGGGGGGTTGGAATGAGATGGTCTTGAAGGTCCCTTCCAGCCCAAGCCATTGTGATATTCAAAATGCAGAGGGTGGCTGCTCTTGTTTCTTTATGAAACAGCAATTCCAGTGGACTGGGGGGAAATTCTCTACAGAGAGGGTGGGATGTGCGTTTATTCCAGAGCAAGCAGCCGATCGCTGAGTCTCCTTGGTGGAGCTGTGATGGTTTTATGGCAAGCGTCATGGTCCTGTCATGGTTTGACAGAGCACCAGCAGGCTGCATCATGGTTTGTGTACTCACAGCCCCCAGTTTTGTCCCCTCCTTTTTGAGTCAAGTGGTGTTTTAAACCAGTTTTCCCTTCTGGCTGTAGTTGTGGCTGTCCCATTTGTCTTTGCACAGTGCCACAAAGCAGCACCTTGGCTTTCCAAGGGAATAAATGCCACGTTCAATCCATGGAGCTGGGCCCCAACCAGGGGCACATCTTCCCTTCCCAGTAACAAAACACCCTTGAATTAGAGTGTGAACCTTCCTTCTAAAGGGTGGCTGGCAGGGGAATCACCAGTACTGGAGACCCAGTGCAAAGAGCAGATGGAGCTGTCCCTGCCAGTATCCCAGAGGACGGTGCCCAGGAGCCAGGGAAGGTGCTGATTGTGGTTGTCAGTTCCTCTGCTGTTTTCAGCCCTCCTGCCACAAACACAGCCCAGCCACCCAGGCCTTGAAAGGATCCTCAAGCCTTCCCTTTCCCCCCCTGCACCGCTTCAAAAACACAGCGGCTGACAGTCCAAATGTTTGAAATAATTGGATTCTGCATTCTAATTCATCTGTAAAGTATTCGTTGATTAAATTAGCCTAATAGATATTATTTCTTACATGACTGCATAATTTCATCCTGATTGGATCACTATGGCACTAACGAGTCCCCCCATTTACTCTTGACTCGAGAATCACAGAAGGCTGGAGATAACTATCATCTTGTTTCCATTTTTTTTCCCTTTCCCAGGCTAAAAGTTAAACTGATTTATACTAAAAAGGCACACAGCCAATGCCCAGGTACATCTGTATTTTAGTCTTCAAGACCAGTGTTAGAATTGGAAAAAAATCTTGGTTTATATAATCTTCAGCCCTCTTTTATTTACTCTGCTTCTACTCTGAAGCAGAAAGATTAACTGACCATTTAAATTCCTTTGGGGGGGGGGGGGGTGGAAATGGAGATATTTTTAAATAAAATGCATTTTATTATCTCATCAAAACAGATAGACTCATTGCAAATGAACCTCGTAAGGACTGCACACACTCAGGGAAATGGAAATTCTCCTCTCAAGATAATGTTCCAACCAAAGTGGTTTTAGCCTCTATTAGTAAGATTTTTTTTCCTTTGAGCTGCAATTTGAGTTTGTAACCAAGAGAGAGGAAGAGGAAAACAAAATTGCCTTTAGTTTCATGCTAAATGAGAGCAGATCCTGCTCTTTAAGGAAGAGGGAGCTGCAGGCTCCAGGTCCCCGGGCTTTTGTTGGGAAGGGGTTAACAGCAGGATTGGCTTCTCCCCTGCCCCAGTGGCTGGAAACAGCTGGTGGGTTTTGTGTTGGGCCGCTGAACTGAGCAGCCCAAGGAAGTTTTTGGCAAGGCCTGGGCCTGGGCAGGACAAGGAGAGGTGGGTCAGCTCAGGAAGCCGTTTCCAGGAGCCACAATGGGGGGAACAATGCCCCGCTCAGCAGGGACACAAGGGACACCCGCTCCCAATGAATAGCTCCCCGAAAAAACCCAAAGGGCTCAAAAGGAGCCAGGCCCATTCGCTGCTGGGAATGCAATAAATTGTTTCAGGAAGTGGGAGTCTGTCCCGGCTAATGGAGCCCTGATTGACAGGAGGTTCTCATTACAGAGCCCATCAGGGGACAAAGTGAATTCCAATGTTATTTAAGAGGTTAAGTAGAAATAAGATGCAGGTGACAGCCCAAGGCTTGGGGCATCAGGCACTGCTCTTCCTAGGTTGAGGTTTTTTTTGTGGAGAGACTCCATAAAAATTTAGAATGACTGGGGGCAGGGGAGGTTTAGGAAGTAAATTTTGTGAAGGTTGCTTTGGGGATTCTTGCATTAGGAGATCCGTGTTCTAAAAGTCCACCCAACATGGATGCTACATCTGTAACCCCACCTAGGCTTGGGTCAGGTTGGGTTGGTCATGGCCCCAAGCCTGCAGTAGCTCAAGGAACATTTGGATATCACGCTCAGGGATAAACAGGGTAGGATTGTTGGGGTGACTTGATGATCCTTGTGGGTCCCTTCCAACTCAAGATATACTCTGATAGGTTCCTGCATGTGCG
This sequence comes from Zonotrichia albicollis, assembly GCF_047830755.1. Taxonomy (NCBI): domain Eukaryota; kingdom Metazoa; phylum Chordata; class Aves; order Passeriformes; family Passerellidae; genus Zonotrichia; species Zonotrichia albicollis. Next base: position 39,204,410 of record NC_133828.1, read on the forward strand.
CTTCTTCAAGGTCTGTACTCAGCTTGAGAAGCAAAATAAAAGGAAAATACATTCCTGTTGACTTGTGTTCCTGAGCAGGAGGCACTCCATGCTGCCATAGGTTACAAATCTAAAACTAAATGTTGTTTCTGGCCTTGTTCAGCAAAAATGAAGCAAAGAAGAGCATCCAAAGTGCAGTGTTGCTTGCACAGAGGAGAAGCTGTGATTCAAGCTGTGGCCAGAGGTTTAAAGCAGATGCTAAACCTTACAGAGTATTTATTGGTGTATTTTTCCTCTCTCTGAATTCCCAAATGACACTTGTGGATGTCACAGGGTGGGACGCTGAGGGAGCTGCTGATTGCTGGTATTGACAGAGCCTTGCATGGTGCATGGTCAGGTACAAGGATGTAATTTAAGCACGGGGTTCACAGCTGGCTTGCGAGTGACGGCGAAACTCCCGCGTGTGACGCGTGTAATAAATCTGCTGCAGCGCAGGATTAATGTGCTATTCAAAGTGATTATTTACCATTTGAAGTTGAGACGTGGCTGTGCACCAGGAGGAGCAAAATAGCTGAGCACAAGGCATCAGGGAAGGATGCTCTGAGGGGAGAAGGAGAATACCTGCCTGCATTGTTTCACCAGTGCGGTCCCGGGAAACGCTAATGAAAATTGCACTTGAAATGCAGGATTGATTTGTGATGAGCTCAGCCCTAAAGAGTACATTTGTGGAATGATAACCTGATTGGTGGTGCTGCCTCTTGAAGGGCTGAGGGGGTCTAATTGGCATATAACGCACTATAAATTTATTAGCAGCCTCTGCTTCCCCATTGGTGGGCCTTCTCCTGCTAACCACCAGGAAATTACCAATTTTCAGGAGTTACTCACTCAAGTCGTGCTGTGTCTGGGTTTTACAAAGAAATCTCCATTGCTGCTCTCTCATAAATCCTGGCTCAGAGCTCCTGCAGCTGGGAGGGGTCACTTGTGCAGTGGACAGCTTGGACACCTTGTGCTGGCCACTCAGCTTGGGCCTCCTTGGCTCGTCCCGACTCGCCACAAGCCCAAGGTGCACAAAGACCATTAGGAGGAAATGAGTCTGTTTGGCAACCCCTGGGCTGGGAGCAGAAATTACAGTTTTTTAGCAGTCCATGTCCAGGGCTTTGATGGTTCTTGTTGATACATTCAGCCCCAGGGCATCTGGGGCAGTAGAGGATATACCCACTGTTCGTTTTTGGATTTTTTTTTTTTTCAGGAGCACAATAGGAATATTCAGGAGCCAGTGTAATTATTTCAGTGAGTTCACTTTTAAGACTGAGTCACAAATTAGAAAATAATATTCACATGTTTCTTCTAATTGGTAACAGATTAGGGATATTTTATCTTTTTTAAAATAATTTCCAAATGTGGCCTGAGGAGGGATTTGCAGTGAGGTAGCTGGGAGAGAGACAGAGAGCACTTATGCACCAGGAATACTTGGGCAAGAGGCTTTAGTTCCTCAATTCTGGCTTTAATTCAGCCTTTAGATCCCTGCACAGCTCTCTCTGAGTTGCTCTCCAAGTGGAACTTGCTGTCACTTTTGGCAGGTGTCCCCGGTGCGGATTTTCTTTGCTGTCAGGATTTCTGTGGGTTTCCCACTGTCAAACATCCACCTTATGGCTTGTAAATCATGAAAGCCCAAAGCTTTGCAAGTGATTTATAGGCAGAGGTGCATTGGAAAAGCTTCAGCAGGACCTGAGCAGTTCCATGTCTTCTGAAAGCCACATCCTTCTCTAGTCTCATCTTTTTGGGACACATTTGGATGACCCCTGTGTTGCGCATCCCATTGTTGGAAATACACAAACAAAGAGAAATCATTGGGATTTCAGTTTTTTAGTCAGAGGAACCTCATGGATTTCTCTGGGTGCTAACTGCTGAGGATTCTCAAGGCTTCATTCCTTTTTATTCCAAGGAAATTCTTCATCCCCTTGGCTTTTCCAGAAACAAGAGCAGGTCTACCAATGGCCTTTTTTTTAACTAATTATGATTTATGGTTTGAGAAGGGCATCAAACACTTGCAACCCACTAAAACAGAGGTGGAGGGAAGTCCCATCACTTGCTGAACAATGGGAATACTTTGGGATCTCTGCCTTGCCAAAAAAGGCATCATTTTCCTAAATAAAAACAGCCATTAATAAAGGAGACTGATGGAAGGGTGTGATGACACCAACAATTTCTGTAGAGTCCTTGGCATCAGTGAGATGGTTCAGGTTGGATGTTAGGGAAATTTCTTCACGGAGAGAGTGGTTAAGCATTGGAAGGGCTGCCCAGGGAGGCGGAGGAGCCACCATCCCTGGAACTGCTCAGGGAATGAGCGGACACATAAATAAGTGCCTTGGGCACCATGGTGTTTGGTTGAAGGTTGTACTCAATCTTGGAGGTCTTTTCCAAACTTCAGGATTCTTGGGACTTGGGATGCAAATGGGGAGACATCAGAAGGTGAGGGGAGCAGAAGGGAGAGCTCCAAGTCACTTGGGAAGAGTTGGACAGTGGAGAGGTCCCTGCAGCATCTCTGGAATGTGGGTCCCAGAAATGCTGCCCACAGGGATTGTCCAGCTGCTTCCCAGCCCCTGGACCTTCCCCTCCAAGCTTGCCTGCCTCCCACTGCTGACTTGTGCAGAACAAGCAGTTGGCTTTATTTCCTTGCTGCTCCAAATGTGTTTTTCTTCAGAGTCTGTGCTCAAATACAATGTTTATTACTTGTATTTTCTCTTTTATGTCTTACATAAATTCAGTGTAATGGTTGGAGGGTGTTCCTCTTTCCCAAATACTCCAAAGAGCATCATCTTACTGCTTCTACTGAAATTAAGATGCCATTAAAGCCCTGTGAAAGGACTTTTGTTTCTCCTTGCAAACCAAACTGTAGCAGCTCCTGTTAACAAAGGATAAAGAAACATTTCTGAAGGTCTTCCTGAGGCATTGCAATTAGACCAGTTTTTGATCCTCTGGTAAAGACTGGATTCTCCTGGAGCCCTCAACATGTTTTTACCATTTTGGATCAGTTGGACTCAATGATCCTAGAGGCCTTTTCCCACCTTATTGATTCTATGATGGAAGCCTCAAGCAAACTTTAATTTGAGACCTCTTTCTATTGCTGGCCGGGGTCTCTGCACAAATCACCAGCGGGATGGGACTGCTGGGCAACGCGTCTCGAGCTCTTCATCTTCCAGCACCAGTCTCATTCCATGGTTATGGCAATGGGAAGATGCCAGCAGCTCACAGCCCCACCAGCAGACAAAGAACTGCATGTTACAACTTTCTTTTAAAAGTTTTTGACCAATCACACAAAGCAAAAGCATATTGACAGTAGTTCTATCCAACCACTGTAAGCACACATACCTTCAGTCAAACAATGCTCGCTTATTTTGAATATAATACGTGCTTGTAAGCATTAAAATACAATGCACAGGGCTTCATTATTAAGCTTAGAACTTCCTAATATCTTGGCAGATAAACTTTTCTGTAGCTTAGGGAGGTATTTTAGCCAAGCATTAGTACACAGACTGTTCTATTTTTCTTACTTTTCTACTTTTTGTCCTTATTTTTCTACTTTTTACATAATTTTTCTGCTGACAAATCTTGTGGCTACTACTTAACTCTAATCCCACTTCTGCTGTCTCTGAGGCCTGCCTTTTGTAGCTCTCCCAAAACCCTCTGATTTTATGGATTCCCACATCTTTCTGCTCTGCAAGTCTGTCAGCCCCCTCCAAGTGGTTTTTTCCCCCTTCCCTCATTATTTATAAGGCACTCTCAGTTCTGCTGCTCCTCCACTTCCCAGCAGGGCGAGCAGAGGAGGAGCTCCATTTCTGCTCCTCGCCGTGTTTGCCGCGGGCCGCGCTCCGGAGCCGCTGACATCAGGCACTGTTGTGGTATCCCTAATGCTGTGTGATGGCAGGAGCACAGCCCTGCTGCATGCTACACTGCTCAGCCATGGGGACGCTCACACAGCCACCTCGCTCCATCTCCCTCCTGGCACGCACTATTGAGATTTATGCCTTGCAGTATTTGTGTGTCATTCCCCATCCGCCGCCTTGGAGAAGTGTCACCATCATAATTTCTGGAAAAACCTCTTTGCCCGGGATTCTTCTTCTGGAAAGCTCAGAAGCCTCAGAGAAAAATGAAAACAATAATTAATGAAAACAAGAATTATCTGATTTGCTTCTCCTCTGTTTTGCTGCTTTGGACATGGTTTACCAACAGGTGGTTGTTTCATTCATTTCTGCTGTGAGTTGTTTTTACTTATTGGCCAATTATGGCCAAGCTGTGTTGGACTCTGAGGAGAGAGTCAGGAGTCTTTCATTAGCATCTTTTCTTCTGTCTGTATCCTTTCTGCATTCTTTAGTATAGTTTTATTACAGCAATCTTTAATATAATATAGATAATACAATAATAAATTAGCCTTCTAACAACATGGAGTCAGATTCATCAATTCATCATTTCCTTCCAACATCAGGGCACCCCAAAAATACAAAGAGAAGGAAATTTCCTTTTTCTTTTTTCTTTTTTGGTTTTTTTTTTTTTAATAAGTAATGGTTTTCTGAGCTCCACTTAAAACACTGCTGCATTGAGCAAGACCTTGCTGTAGGAGAAAATTAGTGTTAACAAATTGGAGATTAATGGAATCTTCTGACCTGAGTGACTGTATATCAAATGGCAAATTGAAATTTCCAGTCTGTGTTTAGGTACTGGCACAATGCAGTTTGATTTATACACTTAAGACATCAGGTTAAGTGTGGTTACACACGAGTAACAAAATGCATTAGGTACGTGCTTCCAATTACTATTCCCTGCATATATATATATATATATATTTATTTATTTATTACTGAAAACAGGCAAGAAGCAAATATACTCCTTGGTTTTAGCATTTCTGTGCAACTGTTGCAGCTTTTGGCTTTTTTAAGGTAATATTTGTGGTGTGCCCAAGTGTTGAGGTTGACTACGCAGTAAATGGAAACATTCCCAATCCTCTCAGCCTCTCCTCATAGCAGAGGTGTTCCAGACTTCTAATAGTCTTTGTGGTCTCAGGGCTGTGGTGAGCTCTAAATCCTTAGAGTTTACCATTGTTAGGGTTTTTCCCTCTGAAATGTCACTGGCAATGCTGTTTCAAAAAATTCTGGGGCTTTTGGGGTTAGAGGAAAAGGACAACTTGTGGCTTCTTCAAGGTTTTTATTAAATCTCTAGGAACTGTTTTCATTTCACATAATGGTACAGAACAAAGAAAAAGCCTGGATTTTTATTGAGAAAAGATTTAAACAACTTGCTGGGCTTAGAGTTATCACCCTTAGGATCTTTATTCTCAACTTAATAAGCCTTATCTTAGTACCCACAGTATCCCCTGCTGTTGTATGTCACAGTTTTTGCTTAACTTTACACAGAGTAAACCTCAGATGTGATATATTTTATTGAGGAAACCTTAAAAATTATTAGATGGAGTGTCTTGCAATGAAAACAGAAGTTGGCTGCAATTTTCTGTGATAAATCAGAGCCTACAATTGAAGAGTATTTATCTGAAAAGCCTGAAGTCAGTAAACCTTGATGTCTTGGCCAGGCTGGTCGTTAATGTTGGGCAGTGATAAATCCTGTGGGTGTATTAATGCTTCAAGGAGTGCTGCTGCTTATTGCATGGAGGGGTAACCCACAAGTGCTGGTTTGGAGCCCTGTGCAGGGGAATGCTGTCAGGAGAGAAGGAAAAAGGTGGAGGAACTCCTCCAAATCCAAGTAATGATGATCCTGGTAAGTGCCAGGCAAGCTGTGATTAATTTGAGAAGCACGTTGAGCTCTGCACAAATGAGTGATCTCTGTCCCTCACACACAGCAGGGCTTTTTTTTTTTTTTCCTGAAACACACAGCTATGAAAGGAAAACTGAAAAATTGGATAGGAGAGTTAATGGTGGAGAAGGTCCAGAGCTGGGGCTGCAGGAAACAAGTCCCTGACAGTGCGAGGTGCTGCTGGTGGGAAACCGCCCTCCTTTCATAGGATCCTGGAATGGTGAGCATTGGAAAGGACCAAGATCATCTCCTTCCAACCTCCTGCCATGGGCAGGGACACCTTCCAGCATCCCAGGGTGCTCAGATCCTGGCCTTGAACTCTTCCAGGGATTTGTTCCATTTGGTTAGGTTGAAAAGGACTGAGAGTAGAAGTAACCTGAATTTGGCATGACTTTGAAGCACTGAATTGTCTATCTCCTGGACCAAAATTTGAAGAGTGTGTTGAACACAGTGCTCAGGCAGATAAGTTGCCCATCAGACAGCACCTAAATCATTTCCAGGCTGGGTTACTACACTGCTCACTTGGACCAGAGTCCAAGGCAGGATACGGGCTGGCTGATCCACGCTTTCCTATGGGGCTGCCCTTCGTCCGTCAGGGATGTTTAACTTGTGAGAAGTAATAAGCTTAATAGATAGACTTTATTTAATTATTAATGATCCCTTTCTATCCTTACAGCTCATAAAACACCCTGTAGGTTGGCAAAACACTCATAATATTGATCAGGAGCCAGAGAGATATTTATTTCCTCTTTGCCCCGGCGCGCATAAATCGCGCTCCGTTCCCGAGCGGGTGGGATTTACAGTGGGCCCGTTTCTTCAAAGCTCTCAGTAATTAAGGGATAAATACCCATCGGTCTTTGCTTGCTGTCTGGAGCCCTGTTGTTTGCCAGGGACCTGGATATTCCCGGTGGGCTCGTGCCTTCCCCCTTAGCAACGCGGCGGGGCGGGGAGGCATGCGGGGCACGGAGCCGCTCAGCTGCCCAGCGCTGCCTTTGCAATGCAGCAGAGGGGTCTTCTCCTGCAGAGAGAGAGGAAGCCCCTGTGTTTTCTCAGCACATTGTTCCCAGCCCCTCTTCCATGCCTCTCCTCCCAGTTCCTGCTTTGCTCGGGGCAGGAAGGCACTTTGGAAATTCCTTGCTGCTAGCCCCTTTCTTCTCGCCCTCTCTTCTTCTCCTCCCCGCTTTTGCTGTTGCAATTAAAAGCATCATTTTAATTGCATTTAACCTTTCTCCAACATTGCAATCCTGCCCCCACCCTCAGTGTTTTCCTTTTACCCATCCCAAGCCTGCATCACCAGCCCTGTCCAAAGCAGTGCCATTTTTTGGGATCATGTTTAATGGGGAAGCCCCAGCACATGCAGCTGGTCATTAGGTGATATGTGCTCCTTGTGTGCTGGACCACGAAGCTAATGACACATCCTGGGGCTCTTCCAGGAGTTTGGGAGGTGCAGTGGCTTAGATTTACTTCATTTTCTTGGAAGAGACACATTAACCTTGTCAGCTGGCCAACAGGAGAGGAAATTTGGCTGAGCTCTTGCTGAGCTGGCCAGGTTACCACGGCATTAAAGGGTTGTACTTCAGTGAGCAACCAGAAATGGCAACACACGGGCACAGCACCTGCACAGCCACCGTGGAGACACCACTGAGAGGCCTCCTCCCTAACAGAATTAGTTCCTGTAGCAGGAGAGAAGAAAGGATGAAAAAAATGAGGAGCTTTTCAGTGTTGTCAGAGGTGTGGAGGATAAAACTTCACTTCAAAGTGCCTGTAAGGAGCCTGCTCTCATTTCTGGTGGTGGGAAATCAATGCTGGGCCATGGTAAATACCTGCTGTCCGCTGTCTTTCTAATTCAACCTTCAGAATTTGTTCCAGGTTTTTGACAAGTGGTGAGTAACTCTGGATAACAACATGACATTTTAGTCATCCTTTTAGTCATGCTTTGGGAAGAGCAAGGCTGCTCTTGCTCTGGAGCTGTGGAATTCTGATGGCAAGTTCCCAGCCTCTCCAGCCACGTGCTGTTGCCCACTCAGGCAGTTCTGGGTCACTGCATGAGCACCACTTCTTTTCCCACCCTGCACATCCTCTTCTTGTTTGCCTGCTGATGTGACTCCACCAAAAATCTGTGAGGGACAAGTGGAGGTGAAGGCAGAGGTGAATGGGAGCGAGGAGGAGTCAGGATGGAGGGTGGGTACCAACAGGATGAGGCTTCTGATGGCATTGGTAGGGTGGAAAACCCAGTGCAGCACATGATGGGGCTGAGCTGTGTGGGATGTGAGGCTGTGCTGGAAGCAAATCTGCTTTTCCTCTTCTCTGATGCTCCCTGCTTACCCTCCCCCCTTCCAGTGCCCAGTATTTATGTTTCCACATAATAATGATGTGATGTGGCTGGCAGAGTAATTTAAATAATTGGACATTATCTTGAGAAGCAAGCACCTAATTAGATCAAAATAAACGGAGAACTGAAATTTTCATCTGTTTCTAATAACCTTTTACCTGTGTACAGTGCTGCTGCTGCAGCAGGGGTTTTGTTATTCACACCACTGTGTGTTCTTGGGGTTCATGAGTGATGGAGGCTCCTGCAGGAGCAGAGAGCTTGGTGGCACTTTCTGGACAACACTGGTGACTCATTCCTGGTTCTGTGGGGTGTTTTGCAGTGATTTTCTGCTGTATGTGCCCTTGTGTGCGGGGCAAGCTCAGTGAGGTTTGGAGTCTGCACCAGCAGATACAGATCAGTGTTTGAACACAGATATTTAGCGAGAAAAGGCTCAAAGAACTTCTGACCTTAGGGCTCTGTTGCTCATTTCTCTAAGTTCATCAAGGAGCTCATAATGAATTCGTTTTGCTGCATATGAGGAAGAGGCAGCTCAGACCTCCCCCAGTGTTTGGTGTCACTGGGACCAGCAGAGCACATGAAGATGTTGTTTCTACAGCACAGCAGCTTTGATTTGCTCCTGAGACAAGGACTCCACTGCTGAAAGTTCACTGAAAGAGTCTTGGTTTGGCTTTGACAACTACAGCTGGAAGTGCCTGGTATGGAGAGGGTCCTTTAGAATTACCAGGCTTGTAATTAAGGGAGGAAGAGAGGGCAATATTTACTAGCCTTTATTTTAGGGACTGGTTCAGTGTCTTTCTCCTCATGAGTTACTCTCCCTCACACTTCCTCGTGCTCTTCTTCAGTTGATTTATTTAAAGGTATGTCAGTGCTGGCTGAAATGAAACACTGTGCCTCCTCTTCCTGCTTATTGCTGACCGCTCCAATAATTCATTTTTTAGCTCATTAACTAACAGGGGATGTGAGCAGTGGTCCTCCAGGGAACTGCAATGAGGTTAAGTGATCTACTGCTGACAACTCTGCTCTTGGACTGGCCTTCCTTGGGGGAAATGAAACCTCAACCAAGACAAGCTGTGGATCCCAGAAGTGAAATTGGGGCATCAGAGCAACAATTGCAGTATTTGTGTCTTGTTGTCAGGTGGTGGAGCAGGAAAGTCCCCAGGACATCCCATCCAAATGAAAGGGTTTGTGCCAGAGATGGAGGCAGGATGTTTGTGAACATGCTCATTGGAGAGCAGTCCCTGTGTGTTGTGGCTGTCCATGAGGTGTAGTCCAGCGTGCTTTTCCTCTCACCTCTGACGAGGTTTTGTTTTCATCCCTAACATCCAAATCCTCCTTGTGCCCAGTTTGTACTGCTGAAAAAGACCTGAATCTCACTCCATACTGATGTCAGTGACTGCCCCAAACATCTGAGGCCTCTGAAACACCTTTATTTTGATTTATAGTTCCACCACGACCCTTGATGTGACTCCAAAGGTGGAACTGGACCTTACTGAGTGAATTCATTTGGTGCCCAGCGCTGAGGCAGGTGGCAGCACATTCCCCTTCCTGTGACATTGGCTACTAAAGAGGTTCCTCTTCTTTCCCCAGCCTTTTGAGGCAGTAGGACAAAGCTGAGCAGGACTGGGGCATCCCTATCTCTCTTTCTTGCATCCTTCCAGGAGCATCAGGGTTGTGAAAATGTGCAGAGCAAATGTGAAATTGGTGCTGATAGATTTGTGAACCTGCCAGCCTCAAGCCTGGAGAGCCTCTGCCTGAGCTACACAGTTATTCTCTCCTTTTAGCCTCACTGTTACAGTTTAGGCTGAATGGTGATTGGAAGTGGGAGATTTGTGTCAAACAGCTTTTTTTTCTTGAGCCACCAGTGCTCTGATAGGAGTCAAAAGTTTCTCTCACTCCAAAGATGGTCTGGGGGAGAGAGAGAGATTAATTTGCAGACTCTTGACTAAGCTAAAAAAATACTGCTTACATATCTGAGGAGTATTTTGCCTTTAGGATGTATGGACATTTGAAAAATAAATTCCCAGAGCCCTGGTGTGCATTACTGTGGGTGAACAGCACAGGTTGAATCACCTCATTTTCCAGTCTGGCACGTTTTAAACGTGTAGTGGATGTGTTGGTTATACTCTCAATACCTCTGCGTGAGTTTAAAAAGCATCTGAGGTCTTTGCTAACATTCTTGAAGATAATCTAGCTGGATATTGGGAGCAGAACTGTTGCAAGAATGCCCATTTTATTGTAGATAATTATGTGTTAGTTTATTCCTTTCGTGGCACTGGTTCTAGTTCGGCTTTGTACCTTAAAAAAAATGTAATTAGAAAAACCATGAATTAAAGATTCTGATAACAGAACTCCTTTTCTTCCTCCTCTCCATCTGGAATACCTGCAGCCATACTCCATTTATCAGATCCTACCATCAAAGGTTAATTTGCAACTGCCCAAATGAGTTGTGGAAGGGCTTTTTTTTTTGGTGTGCCTTTTAGTTTGCAGGAGCCATTCAGAGGCTTGAGGTAAAAGAAGCACTCTCTGTGCTAATTTTCTGTTTGCACTTTTGCTCTGAAGAAAAGGCCTGGCCCCGTTTGTGGGGCAAACTGTGGCCAGGGCAGGGAAGCTGTGCCTGCTTTGGGAAGCTGTGCCTGAAAGCATCCAGGCAGGTCACAGCAAGGTCACTCCGCATGTCCCAGGAAATGATGCAAAACTAATCCAGATTTGCTGGTGGAAGGAGATGTTTACATAAGTATTTAAAAACAGATTAGGGCTAACCTGACACTAGATTACTGGGAGCAGTGTAAACACGGCTGAAAGGCGTAAACAGAGCTTGGCCTTTTGTACTCCAGAGGAGAGAATCTGTCACCAGGACCCAGCTGCCTGGCTCAGGTGATGTTTGTGGTTTTCACAGGCTGAGCAGATTACCTGAGGGACCTCTAAATGGGGCTTTTTTGTCTGGGGCTGCTGCTCTCAGATCATGTAATTGTATGGTAATTTTTGAAAGGGGGTGAGTGGAGGGCCTTGTTTGTAGTCCTTGTTCTGCTGTAACCTGATAGCACCAGAAAGCTTCTGATGGTTCTTTGATATATCAGGAGGAAAAGGTGCTTCAAAGCACTGGTTTGAATTTTGGGAAAACAAGAGGAATCATCCTTATGTCTTTGGGAGCATTACTCAGTTTGGAGGGGGACAAAGCCCCCATTTGGTTACTTCTGGTCTGGGTTACAGAAATGGGATGCTTTTTTTTTTTTTGCAGTGTGTTTTGCAGCCTTGAAGTGGAACCTTGTTGTGTCTTTGTGACCAAAGTGAGGGCTCTTGCCCTGACCTCTTGCTGGCCCAGGGCTTTTTAAGACCTCCTGTCTGTTGTCATCTTCCAACCCCATGGATGCTGGCACAGCATCCATCAAGGAGGATCCTGAGCACTGGAACAGCAAGGTGGACAACACAAATATTGCTAAAAATACAAGGTTTGGGTGAACTGCTCCTAAGGTTTGGCTGAACTCTTCCTGTGAGGGCTTTCTTGACATAAATTTGAAAGGGGAAACAACCTCCTTGTTGCTTGAGCACTGTGGGCTGCGACACCAGCTGAGAGTGACCTGTCCCCTCTGGCTCCCCTAGGGAAGAAAAAGAGCTCTGGATACGCGCCAAGTACGAGCAGAAGCTCTTCCTCGCCCCTCTGCAGTGCCTGGAGCTCTCTCTGGGCCAGCACCTCCTGAGGGCCACGGCCGAGGAGGACTTGAGGACGGTGATCCTGCTGCTGGCCCACGGCACGCGCGACGAGGTCAACGAGACCTGCGGCGACGGCGACGGGCGCACGGCCCTGCACCTGGCCTGCCGCAAGGGCAACGTGGTGCTGCTGCAGCTCCTCATCTGGGTAAGGGCTCCTGCCAGGGCTGGGGCCCTCAGGAGGGTGGGCCAGGGCTGCTCCTGAAGGGATTCATGGCTTCCTCATGTGGGCAAGGACTCGCTGCCCTCCCTCGGGAGGGTGGGCCAGGGCTGCTCCTGAAGGGATTCATGGCCTCCTCATGTGGGCAAGGACTCGCTGCCCTCCCTCGGGAGGGTGGGCCAGGGCTGCTCCTGAAGGGATTCATGGCCTCCTCATGTGGGCAAGGACTCTCTGGCCTCCCTCAGCAGGATGGGCCAGGGCTGCTCCTGAAGGGATTCATGGCCTCCTCATGTGGGTAAGAGCTCCTGCCAGGGCTGGGTCCCTTGGGAGGGTGGGCCAGAGCTGCTCCTGGAGAGCTTCAGGGCACCATGGCCTCAGGGTGGTGCTGCTGGAGCTCCTCATGTGGCCAAGGACTCGCTGCCCTCCCTCAGCAGGATGGGCCAGGGCTGCTCCTGGAGGGCTTCACGGCCTCCTCATGTGGGTAAGGACTCCTACCAGGGGCTGTGTCCCTCAGGAGAATGGGCCAGGGCTGCTCCTGGAGGGGTTCATGGCACCATGGCCTCAGGGTGGTGCTGCTGCAGCTCCTCTTATGGGTATGAAAAATGCTAATCACTTGTTTTTTTTAAATTTTAGAAGTTTAATAGTAATAAAATGGTTGTGAAAATAGTCATGCAATTAGAGCAATGATAATTTGGACAATTTGAATTAGGACAATACGAGACAATAGAACCAAAGAGTTATGGACGTCCGGGTACAAGCACTAACCCAAAAAAGGACCCACGTTAACAGAGGATTAACCCTTAAAAAAAAACAAACCTTATATGTTGCATATACATACACTTCATACATGATGCATAAATTCCATTCAAACACAGGCTTCCATCTGGTCATCCTCAACTTCTTCCTCTGAATCCTAACAGTGCCTTCGAGGTGGGAAGAAGTTCGTTTCTTCTGATAAGAGGGCAATAAATTCTCTTTCTCTGAAAGATTCAGATGTCCTGTGGCTGCTATCTTGCTGCAAGTCCTTTCTTTAAAAAAAGTATCCTACATAGCATTGTTTCTATTTTAACATCTTTTATAACCTAAAACCATATTTAACACACTACTTAAGTGAATTAATACAGCATCACTTTCTAACACAAGACATATAATAGTCATTTTAATTCTTGTGAAAAGCCAATCACAAAATATACATTTTTCACGTGGGTAGGGACTCGTTGCCCTCCCTCAGGAGGATGGGCCAGGGCTGCTCCTGGAGGGCTTCAGGGCACCATGGCCTCAGGATGGAGCTGCTGAAGCTCCTCATGTGGGTAAGGACTTGCTGCCCTCCATCAGGATGGGCCAGGGCTGCTCCTGGAGGGCTTCACGGCCTCCTCATGTGGGTAAGGACTCCTGCCAGGGGCTGTGTCCCTCAGCAGGATGGGCCAGAGCTGCTCCTGGAGGGCTTCAGGGCACCATGGCCTCAAGGTGGGTGTTCCTCACTGCATGCTTTCAGAGGGTGGTAGAAAAGCACGTTTCTGCCTCTCTGCTGCTTGTTGGAAAGCGAAGGAGAGCATGGGAAAGGAGGAAGGAGAGATTCCCTTAGCTTGGAGTCTGCTAGGGCAGATTTTGTCCCACACGATTTTGTCCCTTCCTCAGAAATATTTTTTCCATACGTGGCTCAGCGCTGCCGTGCTCGTGTTGCCAGGCTGCTCCCTCACCCTCCCTCACCTCCAATCCCAAACCCCCTCCCCAAATTGTCACATCCCAGCTCCCAAAGCCCAGGTGCCATTTGTGGTTTGTGATTCCCCCCTCTTGTCACCCCGCAGTACGGCGTGGACGTGATGGCGCGCGACGCCCACGGGAACACGGCGCTGGCCTACGCCCGCCAGGCCTCCAGCCAGGAGTGCATCGACGTGCTGCTGCAGTACGGCTGCCCCGACGAGCGCTTCGCCCTCATGGCCACCCCAAACCTGTCCAGGAAGAACAACAACCGCAACAACAGTGGCGGGAGGATGCCCACCATCATCTGAGGGGAGCGCCTTGGCTGAGCCCGGCGGCGGCCGCAGCCTCACATTCCTCCATCGCCATCGCAGCTCCGCTCTGTGAGTCCGCTGCCTCTCCTCCTCCTCCTCCCTTTTCCCTGCGTCCATCCCGAGTGCCAGCGGAGCGCGGGGGGCCCGGGAGGAGCGCGGGGGCTGCGGGCAGGCCCTGGGTTTGGGGGCCATGCCGGGCAGGCCCTGGGTTTGGGGGCCATGCCGGGTGGCACCGGCACCGCGGGGAGAGGCGAGCCGGAGCGGAAGGAAGGAAAGAAAGAAGGAGAGAAGGAAGGAGAGACGGTGACTTTCCCTAAGTGACAGTGAAGCACATCAGAACATTTCACCTCTGCGGCGCCTGGATTTCCATTCTCTTCTCCCGAAGAGCTTGACGGCATAAATCAGAAGCAAGCACAGAGTTTGTCAGGTTTGAAGCTCCTATGATGGTATGTGTCAAATCAGTTGTAGCTAATCTGTCCGGGGAGAATACTGGCTTCATTACACTTGTATAGTTGAGTTCTTCCAGCATTACTGCTGTTTAATAGAACATGATTAGTCATCACGGAGAAAAAAGCATATTAGCTGAGGAGGTAGTTACATGGCACGCTTCGGTGATTGCTTGGATGTGATTGCAATATTCTTAGAAGCATCATATTATCTCAGACATGTTCTTTCGAGCCCTTGGAGCCCTCCTTTCTAAATTCACTGTCATAATTTAGTATCTGTTTAATTTTTCAGTCCAAAGAGAGGAAATGAGTTGCTGAGTGTTATTTGACTGCAGTCTCCTTGGTGTAAAAACAAAATGGAAAAAATAAATAAGGGTAAGCCTGAAACACAAAAAGGAATAATGAATACCGCTGTGGAAAACAACATTTCAAGTACGTTTGGTGAAATTAATAAATGCATTAAGGCTAATTTTTTTTTAAATTTTTTTTTTATGTTTTCAGCCAGCAGAAATAGGTTCTGTCATTTTGCCAAGGTAAATTGTGTTGAGTTTTTTGGTCACTCCTGTGATGCATTGCCTAACTTATACAGATTTTTGTATTGTGTCTCTAGATTCTATGTATTTAAAATCTATTTGAATAAAAAAAAGGACCGTAAATATACATTGATTTTTTTTGTACAGAAAATTACATCTCTGTTAATTTATAAACTGTAATGGATGTGAACTAAATAATGTGCAACTAGTTAGGATCTGTGGGTTACAGATCATTATTGTACATTGATAATATTCCCAGCAGTGAACACTTCTTTCCAAAGCCTGTGAGGAACAACATATCAGAAGGAGATCAGGGAAGGAAAAAAAAGCATTTAGGAAGGAGAAAAGAGGCTGTTCCTCAGCACTGTAAATATATTTTACTCCAGAAGTCAGGAAGCTTTCAGAAGCCAAGACAAAAAGGCCCATTCTGGCTGGGGGAAGATCAGATTTGATTAAGTTCAGAATTGATAGCCTTCAGCACGGCGGGCAGGGCTGCTTTTGGCTAGAAAAATGGCTTGTGCAAGTGCCCTGGACAGTTCCTTTCAATTCCAACTTTTAATACCTGATTGGGCCATTTTGGTCTTGCATCCCAGCTTCTCCTGCCTCCCACTAGCAGCATTCTGGCGTGGGGAAGCAGAGGTTTTGGCAGGCAGAAAAGTGATTTTTTTGTTGTTTTTCTTTAGAAGTGGCTTATGGCAGTGTGGGGATGGGGGCATGGTTTATCATGGGGAAAGTTGAAAACTCAACTGAATTGGATGTCAAAGGAACAATTATGTGAAGGCAGAGAGGTGCACACAGCAGGGCAATTTGCAGATCTACCTGCTCCTGTGTATTTCCCAAGCCTTTGGTGGTGCTCTTCCTTGGGGCTCTGGGTTTCACTCAGCACACAAATGGGAGGAGCAGTTGCTGAATAAACTGAATGTGGAAAAAATGCAAAGGAAGAAATGCCATGTGGTTATCTTAAGGAAAACCAAAAAAATGAAAAATTATGGATTTGAGGCAAAATTGTGGCTGAAAAACGAGCCTTGAGGTGGCAGCACAGGGATATTGACCAGCTTCTCCTCTTTGGTGGTGTTGTCCTTTTATACTTTGTTGTATTCTAGACCTTTGAGTATCTGGGGGAGGGAATCTTTCTCCAGCCAGCCAAGGCTGACTGCACCAGACACAGCTGATTCCCTTCCCCCTGGGATACTTCTAAATATTTGAATTTTTTTTTTTTTTAATTCAGAAAAGGTGTCTGTCTGAACTGCCATTTCTCCACCGTTCCTGACATTTGGTACTCGGAGGTGGTCCCTCAGGGAGGGGACAGCCCAGCTGATGTGGGATGCTGTGAAACCCCCTCTGTGTGCTGGTGCTCAGGAGCTTTGCCACAGCAGGGATTCAGGAATGGCAATCCCAGAGGTGCTAGAGCTCCCCCCAGGAGCATCCAGGGCATTTGTATCCCAAAAAACCAAGTCCAGTGTTTCAAACCCAGGGTTCAAAGTGCACATTCCTTTTCAGAGCTGTTTTTTTTTTTTTTTTTCCTTAATTGAGATGATTTTCTGTACATTGTTTAATGCTCTCTTTGGGCCACCTTCCTCTGACAAGGCTGAGGGTGATGCTTGAGAAACAAGGGCAACCAGGCAGATTGCAGGAGGACAAATTTCATGGTCCTTTCCTAAAAATCTTCTGAGGCCAACCCTTGAAAAAGCACAGAATATTTTTAGGAGAGGAAATTTCAGTCTATTACAGGAAATATTATGCATCCAGGCAAGCCAAGTGCTGCTTTAATTAAGTGGTAGCATGGTTGCTTTTAACCTAAATGTGGTTTTCCCCTAAGTGTTGGCATAACTGTGTTGAAGCAGTGTGGATGTGGGGTCTGTGGGGAGAATTCCCAGCCCTGCAGGTGGCAGAGCTCCCTTGGAAGGTCAGGAGATCCCAGAATATCCTGAGCTGGAAGGGACCTGCTGGCTGAGGGAGCCAGGGCTGTTGTCACCAAGTCACTCCTGGCAGGGGGTGCAGGAAGCTCTCCTTGGCTGGATCCTGGTGGGGCTTGGCTTGGAGAGCTCCCAGGCTTGTCAGGGGATGTGTTTGCACTTTGCAGAGGCTGCTCCCGGAGCCATCCAGGGGCAGAATCAGGCAAGGCCCCCTGGCACTTGGAGATTCCACAGGAATCATGGTTCCTGATGCTTTCACTCCATTCTCCCGCTCCTTGGCTCATTGTTTAGCCACTCTTGTTGCTTGTTTGGAACCCTCACACCTTTGGAGCATGTTGGGAACAAAGCAAGCCCTAGCTGTGACCCAGTCCATGAGAAATCCCAGCAGAAACCCGGCAGGCAGAGCTGTTTCCTCTGGAGGCTGTGGCAGTGGTTGGCATTGCACCCCCAAACCCTTCCCCTCGCCCCAGATTCCTTGCAATCCCCCTTCCGCTGCACTTTATCCATGACTAAAACACTAGGAGCAGCTCAGCCACTGGTGTTTCCATATTTCCTCCTCCCTTTGGCTAATTGCTGTGGAATTCAGTTGGATGTGTCACAGCTGAGCCTGGATATTGCCAGGACAGTTCCCTTCTTTCTCCTTGCTCTTCATGAAGGAAAAAGACCCAACCATGGGAAAATTCTGCCCTGAATGCAGAGGTTTGGCCAAGGGCTCCCATTGTCAGATTTCCAATTTTGGTGGTTAAAAAAAGGAGCAGGGGAAAGAAAGGAAAGCTTGGAGAACCTTGTTGCTGCTGGGAAAGCCGGGTGAGCTCCTGGAAGGTGGAGAGGATTTTGAAGCATTTGGGTGCAGTGTAAAATAACTGTGTAAACATTGTTTAATTCACTGTCTTGTCCCCCTTCCCTTAAATTATGTGTGTTAGTGCAAGAAGAAGCTTTAGCTGCACTTGGAGATTTGCCTGGGCCAGAGAAGGCAGAGTCATGTGGGGAGAGGAGCGGAGGTGGGAGCGCAGGTCCGGGTGTGGAAGTGATCTCCGGCACTGTAATGTAGAAAAATTAGAGTCTATGGGGTTGGAATAGCTTCAGCTTTTATATTTGTATGGAGATCGGGAGAAATGAAGTAATTTGTAGTTTCTAGTTCAGAGTAGTGGTAGTGGAGACAAGCACAGATTTCACAAGGGGGTCCCCAAGGGGCCCTTCCCAAACGTCTCGGGGAGCCGCCTTTGCACCTTAACAGGGATGGTTTGTGGGTTTGTTGTTGGTGAAATGGTCATTTCATGTTTGGTTACGTGGTTCTTGTCAGAGGGGGGACTCGAGGGCAGCGTTGGGGACCAAACTTTGGGGCAGCTTGGCTGGAGAGGAGACAACTTCCTCATCCTCATCTCACTGTCGGGCATCTTCCTTCCCCCTTAGGGGGCTGCTGCAGCAATCCCGTCCTTAGGTGGGATCTCTGCCTGTGGACCCTCAGTTCCACACCTTCCATTCTGGATGGTTTGTGGGTAAAATTGACTGCACAGAAAAGCCAGGTTTGGATATTCTTGTGTTTGCTGCACAAGAGGGAAAAAAACCCAAAACTGCTCCAGAGTAAAGTTCTTTTCAAGGCAAAAAAGAAACACTGAACTACCCCAAATCAAGAGGTTCTGCAGTGAGTTTTGAGTTCTAAGCTACCAAAAGAAAAGGAAGGTTGGCTTGAACGGTTTTATTGAAAAATAATAATAGAGGTCGTAGAGCAAAACATCCAGAGCTGTAGATGGGTGGATTTGTTGGTTTAGGATATTTGTAGGTTTTGCTTTGTTGTTTAGCATGGGCCAGTTTTTACAGTAAATATTGGGACAGTTTACCTTGACTTGATTGAGTCTGTCCCACATTTTAAAGGGAGTTTTGAGGGCTTTTGGCCAGGATTGTCAGGAGCTGTGAATAGTTCACGTTTAGAGAGGGGAATTGCATGATTTCTGAAAAGTAAAAGGTCAGTCTGGGGTTTTTTTAGGGCCGTCTTCAGCCCCAAATTGCCAAGCATGTTTCTGGCCCCATGTTTCATTTCAGAGTGACAGCAGGATGTGGGTGAATGAACTCCCATCGTTTCCTACCATGTTCAGGGGGGAGGATTTTGCTTGTGGGTGGATAAAATAAAGCTGTCTTTGTGCATTTCAGCAGTTTTAACCTCTTCATCTCCCCGTGCCTGCCTGCACCCCAAACCCCTGTGGCACATTGGGTTCTGTGGGCAGGCAGAGCCTCAGCTTCCCCTCAGCCATGGATTTTCTGGATGTGGTTTATTTTAGCTTCCAGTGCTAGGGCCTGGCTGTTTTGCAGTGCTTCAGAGCTACTCATTTTCCCATCTGTGTGTTGTGTACAGGGTGTGAGGGGGGTGGGTGGGGGGCACCTCAGAGGTCTCATGGCATGCCTTGGGGATGGTGGCACCTTGCTTGCTGGCACTGAATGCTCCCTGCTCCTCCCCTCTTTCCAGAACTGATCCGTGTGGGGGTTTTGTGTTTCCTGAAGTAGCTGAAAACACTTCCCTGGTGTTCAGGAATTGCAGGGCACGAGGAGGAAAACCCCTCACAGAGGGAGTTTATCCACATCTCCTCTGTGCCCCAAAGCCCAGGCTCCTCCTGCAGGGCCCAAGAAGGGTTTTTGTGCTGAATGTGGGGCTTTGGCATCTGCATCCCAAATGTAGGGGTTGAGCTGAGTTGAACTGGTGGGTGAGGTGCAGCCAGGGTGTCCTGAGCCCTCAGGTGTCACCTGGAGGTCACTTTGCACTTGCTGTGTGTGTGTGATGGTGTCACAGAGCTGTCAGGGACTGTGGGAATGCCCTAATCACTGCCAGGAGCAGGAGCCAGCCTCTGGATGGGAATTTATCCCAGCTGGAGTCACACCAGACACTGGCTGGAGGGATGGAGAGGTGCAGGGAGATGAGCTCCAGGCTTGCTGCAGCCTCAGGGGTTTTCCAAAAATCCAACTCCCTCAGGCAGCAGCACTCAGCTTGAGAAAGCCTTGAGCTTGGCCTGCAGGGCTGGCGGGGAGACCTCCTGCCTTGCTGGAGAGGGGAAATCCCTCTGGCCAGCCCTAGGGGTGGGAAGCTCCAGGGAAGGAGATCCTGAAGGTAGAAGGGACAGAGTGGCATTCCAGAGGCTCTTTTAAATACCAGTTTGCTTGAGACCCATCTTTCTGGCTGAACCTGGCTGTGGCACCAGTGAGCTGTCAGGGATTGAGCAGCACTCAGGGTCCTGCTCCCTTGAGGGGCTGTTGGGGAGATGTTTCCAAGGGAGATGTTCTAAGAGCTGTCTCCAGCTCCTCATCCCTCCCTCCAGGTGTCCTTGGCCGTGACTGGCTCCAGAATTTTGCAGTGGGGGTGTCACAAACCTGGGGTGCCGCAGGCTGGGAGGAGCTGAGCCAGCCTTGCTGCCACCACCTCTGCCCTGGCTGTGCTTCCTTGTCCTTCCACAGGGAGAGGGCAGGAAGGAGCTGTGGGGAAAAATTAGAGGATCTTGGAAACAATGGGAGGATCTTGCCTTTCCCGCTCCTTCAGTTCCTTGGAAGTGCTGTTGAAACCCCCGTCCAGTGTTTTTTCCTGAGGTAAGCAGGGGCTCGGCTGGATTCTCCATGGAATCTGCTGAGAAGAGGATGTGCCCATCATGTGCTAGTCCCAGGTTCCCTCTTGCTGTGTCACTGTCAGGAGCCCCTTTCACTGGTGGCTGCATGTGGGTGCACAGGCTGAGGGGGCTTTGGGGCAGGAGTGTCCCCCAAAACACCAGGGACTCCTTTGGTGATGTTCCTGACTCTTGGAACGGCCAAGGGCTCGGATCTGCAGCTCCTGCTGCCTTAAAACCCCCGGGCTTCAGCAGGATTTGAGCATCTCCCAAAAGCTTGGCCCAGCCCTGAGCAGCAGATTTTGTGTTCAGCCCCCAAATCCTCCAGGTCCTTCTGCTTTGTGGTGTTTGTCTGTCCAGCTGAGTAGGGAGGGAGCCCAGGTGAGCAGGGGACACCTGCCTGCGGTAGAGGCAGGAGGTACCCGGCACATGGCAGGCTTCATAGCAAGGTTTGGGTTTATTTTTGTTTGTTTTCTGTTTCTGTAAATAATAATGTATAAATGATGATGAGACAGTGTGGAAATTCTAAAAAAAAAAAAGAAAAAAAGGCAAAAAAAAAGGTCTTTTGTTGTTGTTTTTATATTACCTCATCCAGCAAGTTTGTTTTACAATGACTCGATGATGCTTTATTTATATTGTTTGTACTGTAATTAAACCAATTGACAAACATTTCACTTTGCTTGTTGTTTCCTATTATTTGGGTTTGATTAAGTATGCCAGTTTGTATTATGTTCCCCCTTCCTCTCTCTCTCTCTCTCTCTCTACACGTCGAGATTTTTTGTGTCAGCTGTACAGTATTCTGAATAATTAAAAATAAAAGTAAAAATTAAAAAAAAAGGAACAAAAAAGCTGTAAAGTACTGCAGAGAGAGGCTGCTATATTGTATAGGTCTCTTTCTAATAAAGACAAGAAAACTTGTTCGTTGCAGCTTGTTCTTTGCCTGAGTCTTCATAGTTCCACTGCTTCCTTTTCCAGCTCCTGTCACTCTTTGCCAGCCATAAAGATGAGGGATGGTCCAGGAGCTGGGATGGCAGAGGAGCCAGTAATGGTACAAATTGATAAATTAAAAAGCAATAAGTCAGCCAGGCCATCATGGGTGTGTACCTAAGAGTGCACGTGGAGTGAGTGACAGATCTGCCAGCCAAAAATATGGGAGCTTCCATTAAAAACAGCTCTTCTCCCCCAGGAAGGGAGCTCTAAGTGTTGCACCTTGGCTTTAAGGCTCTCTGGAGGGGATCCAAGGAATTAGGCTGGGAATGGTTACATCTGTATCTGCTAAATTGCTCCAAATGATCATTTAAAGTAAGAATAATGAAGCATCTCTGAGGTCAGCGTGTGGCATGGCCTAATCTCTGCTTTGGAGGGAAATGGTGGCTCTCCATGAGGCTCCTCTGAAACAGCTGAAATCCCTGAGCAATGGGCAGGTAATTGACATTTATTTACAGCTTTAGAGGTCTTGTCCTGAGTACAGCCCCAGGAGAAATCGGGAGTCTGAGCAGGCTCAGGGAGAAGCCAAGCAGGAGGTGATGGAGAGGGAAGAAGGAGGTGATGGAGAGGGAAGCAGGAGGTGATGGAGAGGGAAGCAGGAGGTGATGGAGAGGGAAGAAGGAGGTGATGGAGAGGGAAGCAGGAGGTGATGGAGAGGGAAGCAGGAGGTGATGATGTTTCCACCAGGCCAGACTGGGAACCCACTGGAAGGCTCCCTGCAGGAAAAAAATTACATAAAATTAGGAGAGCTGTGTGGTCCTTGGAGAGCAGCAGGTGAGATTCCATAGAAGTGCATGGAAAGGGGGGAAATGATGATTTAAGGATGATTTAAACCACCCTGGAGTGAAGAATGAAATGAGACATTTAGGATCCACAAGGGCACCACAGAAACAGAACCAGTGCTGTGGTTTGCCCAGTCTGTGCTGGTCTCACAGAGAAATCAGGGGTGCTCAGAGATGAGGAAAAGTAGGGGATTTTCCTCAAAAAGAGGGAGAAGCATCAGACTGGGGTTGGATTTTCCCAACCTTGCAGTCCTGGTGACCTCAAAGCCACCCAGGAGGGACAAGGTGCCCCAGAGGGCACCAGTGCAGGTCCTTCTCCAGACAAAACCTGGTCAGGTTTTGTCCTCATGGTGTGGGTGGGGCTGCCACAGCCTGGGGTTTATCTTCTCAGCCTGCTGTGCCCTGACCTAAATCTGCCATTGCCCATCCGGCCTCCCAGCTCTCCTGTCCCGCTAGGATTTGCGGAACTTTGCTGTTTCCTTCCCTGCTCTTCCTCTCCAAGTGCTCCAGGGAGGCTCCAGCAGCACTGTGAGGGATGAGAAGCTGCAGGGCTGCTCATGGATGTTCCTTTTTCCCCCTTTTTTGGGCTGGTTTGCCAGGCAGCAGCTGCTCCCCTTTGTTCCTGCGAGGTTTCCCCACCCTGCTGAACCCCCAGCACCCAGGCAGGAGGTGCTGCTTTGTGCTCTCCCCTCCTGGATTTGAAACGTGAACTCCCAGCCTGGCAGAACTCTGTTTGGCTTCCCCCTGGGTGTAAAGCTGTAGTAGAGCTCCTCTTTTTCGGAGCCATCCGTCCCTCCCCTCCTTTGCTCTCCTGAAGGGATGTGGGTTTTGATTTCGTGATGGGCACGGCTGGCTGCTCTCTCTCCCTCACAACCCTCCTAAGATCTGGCTTCTCCTGCAAGATCCAGGTGCTCAGGGATGCTGGAGCACATTTAAGGATGCCTTTCATGCCCACCTTCCTCACCTTACCCGCAGCCCACCCCTGTGTCCCCCTGGAACGCTCCCAGCTGGTGGCATTCACTGATGCCTGGGGAAAAAAGAAAATCATCCTTCAGCAAAGCAACGGGGGGCAGGAGGAGGTTGGGAAGGAAAACTCTTGATTCCCATAATGGGAGTGGGGGAAACATCCCCTTTTTTTTGCTTTTTTTGTTTTTTTTTTAAGAGAAAAAATAATTCCTAAAGAGCCCAAAGTGATGCTTTGCCATCAGGGCCTTGCTGTGCATTTCCACCCTTGCCTCCAAAGGATTCACCCTGATGGCACCAGCTCAGGGAAGCTCCTCCATGGCCCAGAAGATTCTCACTCTGTAGGCACCACGTCCAGGACATTCCCTGGGCACTTCTGCTGGCTTTCATTTGGTTTTTTAATACAAATCCAAACTGGTTTGGGTGTGTATTATAAAATCAGTGGGTTCCTGATTTCTGGTGAGAGGAGTGATGGGATGATCACATTTTTTCTTGTGGGGACCCTTCCAGTGAGTTCCCAGTCTGGCCTGGTGGAAACCCATCACCTGCTGCTTCCCTCTCCATCACCTCCTGCTTGGCTTCTCCTTGAGCCTGCTCAGAATTCCGGATTTCTGGTGAGGGGATGAGCACAGGAAGCTCAGAGCTGGTGGGATGGGGCCGAGTCTCCTGATCACAGCTTTGTTTTCCAGAAGAGACCCAGATCCATCTGGTGCTTAAACAAAAACATTTTATGCTTTGTGGAGGTCAGGTAAGAGTGACCTCAAAGAGCCAGGTCTTTATTTCTCCAGCAGTGGCCAAAAGCCAGAGCTGGAGGTGTCTAAAATCTGATTTTGTGGGGGTTTCCCTGTGGATTTCCAGCCTGGGACTTGAAAATTCAGGGACTTCCGAGTTACCTGTTTCCAGTGAGTTTAGTAACCTTAGTGGGTTTTTCTTCCATCAGTTTCTCAATCCTCAGTGGATTTCATCTCTTCCATCAGTTTCTCAATCCTCAGTGGATTTCATCTCTTCCATCAGTTTCTCAATCCTCAGTGGGTTTCATCTCTCCCATCGTTTTGGCTGATGCCAGAACCCCTGGAAGGCTCTGAGCACCCACAGCATCCACATCCCGGCCATGGGATGGCTTGGCTTGGCTTGGAAGGGACCTGGAAGCTCCTCTGGCTGCCACCTCCCACTGGAATTTGGTGTTACCCTGGCTGGGAGGAGAAGCCCAGCTGAAATTGGAGCTCTTCTGAGGCCGGGCTTCGAGCTCATCCCTTTTCCCTCTGTTTCTGGGATGAGTCTCAGGCAGAAATTTTGCTTTTTCCACCATGAAACATCACAATTCCGGCCAAGGTGACTTTGCAGAACCATTTAGGCTGGGGAAAACCTTTCGGATTTGGCCCAAATCCAACCCTAAAGGAGAGCACAGCCTGCAGGGGTGACCAGGAGGGAAACGTGGCCATTCCTGGTGCAACACTCCAAGTGCAGAGGGAAAAGCAGTCATTGATCTCTCCGAATGCCCAGTAAAGCCTTTAATTGCCCAATAAATGCGCGGGCAGTAACCATTTGAAGCCCAGCGCCAGCAATTAGCACTTATTTATTATTGCACTTATTTATTTATGCCCTGCCCACACCGATCTCCCGCTCCCAGATGGGATTGTTTGGAGATTCCCTGGGGTCAGGGGGAGGATGAGGAGCTCTGGAGTGGGGATGCTGTGAAAAACGCCAATCATTCATTTTTAAAATTTTAAAAGATTAATAGTAATAAAAAAATAATATAATTAGAGCAATAATAATTTGGACAGTTTGGATTAGGACAATATGAGACAATAAAAACAAAGAGTTAAGGATGGTCTGGGTACCTTTTCTGAGCAAAATAAGCCCAAAAAAGGACCCACGTTAACAGAGGATTAACCCTTAAAAGCAGCAGCCTGTTGCATGTTCATACACCTCATACATGATGCATAAATTCCATTCAAACACAGGATTCTGTCTGGGCAGTGTCAGCTTCTTCCTCTGAATCCGGACAGTGTCTTCAGGGCTGAGCAAGGTGGGAAGAAGTTCGTTTCTCCTGATAATGGAGCAATAAATTCTTTTTTTCTGAAAGATTCAGGTGTCCTGTGGCTGCTATCTCACTGCGAGTCCTTTCTTTAAAAAACTATCTTACATAGCATAGTTTCCATTTTAACATTTTGTTATAACCTAAAACTACATTTAACACACTACTTAAGAAAATCAGTACAGCATCGCTTTCTAACACAACACAAATAATATTCATTTGAATATTTGCCAAAAGCCAATCATAAAATACACATTTTTCACACTCCCGTTCCATGGAGTTTTGCTGCTGCTCAGGGATTGACCTTGGGCTTCCAGGGAATGCACAAAAATCCCTGGAGCTGACTCCAGCCTGTCAGGAATTGGTGCTGCTGCCACCGAGGGCCCCTTGCTCAGCTGAAGAGAATCTCCTGATCACCTTTGACAGTAAAAAATACTCATTTATTGCTGCTTTGGTGCAAACGACTGATGGAGGATGAGTGTGAATCCAAGGCCGGGAATGTGGATCTAAGGAGGGAAAGGCTGGGATCTGCAGCTGCCAAGGGCCAGGGGAAGGAGGAGAAGGAGAGAGGAGCTCCCTGCCTGGTGCCCACTGGCAGCAGGAGGGACAAAAGGGCTTCCCAAATATGACAAATAGCTGCTCACTCCTCATAGTTCAGCAAGGTTTGTTAAACCTTATCAAAAATACAACAGAAGTCCCAATAAAGAAAAAAATGTTACAGCGCTGGGAGCAAAGGGTTTTCCCCTCCATGTGCTCAGCCCCCTCACAATGGAGGTTTTCCCTTTTTCACCCTTCAACCCCTCCCAAAGTTCTGCCCATCAGCCCCTTCTTTGCTGTCCAGTGGTGGAAATCTCTCCCCCTAATCCTGACTGGAGTTCAGGTGTTCCACAATGACAAGCCAGCCCTCCCAGCTGTCCCTTGATAACCACACAAGGGGGTACAACATAACTATAAATCTATAAAACTTTTCTTCACCTGTGTCCATGATATTTGTCCATTAATGGTGAGAGTCAGTCGTGGCATTCCTCATCTATCACACCAGAGCACCTCACCCTGCAGTGCTGCCAGCTGTGGATGGACCCTGGATTGGAAATCCCAGCTCAGCTTTGGGGCAGCCCGAGCAGGCTGGAGATGCCTTGGAGGGAAATGAACCCAGGAATCCCTCTGGCTGTCCTGGATGGCTCCAGCCCCTGCCAGGGGCTCAGAGGCCTTGGCACAGAGTCACAATCACCTGTGCCTTTGATTTTGACCCATGGAGCAAATTACCACCTTTATATGAGGAATTACAAGCCATGAAAGTTTAGGTAGAATGATAGTCAGCTTGTCACAGGGTGGAAAAACACAATTTTGGGGTTTTTAGAATGGCGGTTCAGAGGCCAAGATGGAGGAATTTGGGTGTGCCTTGTCCTTCTTCCTTCTTCTTCTTCTTGGCCTCCATCTTCTGCTGTGATGTTGGCACTTTTAGATTGGTTTAGAGTAGAAGCTCACTGTCTAACGTAGATGATAGCTATTGGAAAGTAATTGTAAATATTGTACACGTAGTTGTTTTTAGCATAAAAAGATAACACCGCCCTGAGGGTGGGCAGTGTGCCATGGACTGACCTGCTGAATGGACCTCGGGAGGTGAGGAAAAGAATGTTATAGATAACAAATGTTATAGATAACAGCAAATAAGCAACCTTGAAAAGCAGAACAGAAGAGTCCTGACTCCTTCTTTGGTTGCCAGGCTGGAAAAAGAGACTTTGACACATCTCAGGGTCACTCTGACCACAGAGACCCCCGAGATGGAGGGAAATGAAGCCCCCAGAGGGGGTGGAGATGTTCCTCAGCATCCTCTGAGGGTCCCCAGCTGCTGCCTGGCCAGAGCCAAGGGAGGGGGCAGAACTGCAAATTCCCATAGGGAGCTGCCTTGTCCCAGCCAGAAAATCCACTACACCCCCCAGCCCTGGTTCCACCCTTCTCTTTGGGGCACCCTGCAGTTTTGGGGAGCTGTGGGGCATCCCCAGTGTCACTGCCTGGGGGTCTCTGCACAAATCACCAACGGGATGGGACTGCTGGGAACGCGTCTCGAGCTCTTCATCTTCCAGCACCAGTCTCATTCCATGGTTATGGCAATGGGAAGATGCCAGCAGCTCACAGCCCCGGCAGCAGAAAAATAACTTCCTTTAAAAGTTTTTGACCAATCACACAAAGCAAAAGCATATTGACAGTAGTTCTATCCAACCACTGTAAGCACACATACATTGCTCACTTATTATGAATATAGTACCTGCTTCTAAGCATTAAAATACAATCCACAGGGTTCCATAATTAGCTTAAAACTTCCAAATATCTTGGTAGATAAACTTTTCTGTAGCTTAGGGAGGTATTCTAGCCAAGCATTAATACCCAGACCATTGTTCTAATTTCTCCTTACTTGTCTACTTCTTATAAAAATTTTCTGCT
The DNA here is from genome assembly GCF_047830755.1 of Zonotrichia albicollis. NCBI lineage: Eukaryota > Metazoa > Chordata > Aves > Passeriformes > Passerellidae > Zonotrichia > Zonotrichia albicollis. The sequence goes on from NC_133828.1 coordinate 39,232,106, forward strand.
GACGAATCTTATGGCTACTGCTTAACTCTAATGGCATTTCTGCTGTCTCTGAGGCCTGCCTTGTGTAGGTTTCCCAAAACGCTCTGATTTTCAGGATTCCCACACCCGGGATGGATGAGCCTCTCAGACTGCGGCCAGGCAAAGCAGATTGGGCAGCACCTTCCTCCCCACCCTCCTCCTCCTCCTCCTCCTCCTGCTGCTCCTGCTCTCCCCAGCAGAGAGAGGAGCAGCACCATCCCCATCTCCCGCTCTGCGGATCCAACTGGTAATGGCCGGGCTGATTGACCGCAGATTTCCCCTTAACTGAGCTTAATTAGCGAGCTAATCAGCTCTGGAGATGCTTCCAATTTATTTATTGGCTGGTGGCTGTTGCCACTTAATTGGCCCGGCCAGTTCACGCTGGCATCGCCGAGCTTTTGTGCCAGGTGAGGAAAGAGAAATTTATTTTGCTTTTTTTTTTTTTTTTTTAGGAGGTAATTTTTTTCCTGGATTTTCCTTTTCCACTGGAATGGCTGGGAAAGTGGCATCGGTGTTCCATGGGTGCTGGCACATCTCTGGGCTGATGTTGTTGGGGTGGAGGCACAGGAGGAAGGGGAGCACTGCTGGTGGGGCAGACAGAATCCAGACAGAACCTCTGTGCCAGGTGTTGGGGAGCTGGGAAGCAGAGATGGGAAAAAACTCCCAACCTTGGCTCCTGGCCCTCCAGATGTGGGACAGAGATGTGGGATGACAGCAAGAAAAGGAGGGAAGGGAATGGGATTTCCACACCTTCCTTCCCTGCTGCTGAGAGGAAGCAAAGGGAAGAGAGGAAGGATGGAAAGGGAGAAAAACAGCTGGAGAAGGCACCTGCAAGGGCAAGAATCCACCCATCAATGCCCTGAAGGCATCCAGTCTCCAGCTGAAGACCTGGAGAAGATGGAGAGACCCCCCCATACCTTGTTGGATCTGTTACAGATCCATATTTTAAGCAAAACAAATTAAGGAGAAAAGGCCTTGCTGCTCATTGGAGCCTGCCAGGCTCCATATGCTGGATCCATTCCCCTCCCATTGGTCCCAGAACCCTTCAGTGCCAGTGTTTGGGCAGTAATTAGTAATAATTGAGTTAATTAGTAATAACTGAGCCAATTTCCCCCCTTTCTGCCAAGGCAGGAGGTGGGTGGGGGTCAGGGCCTGGCACCTTGGGGACAACGGGTGGCAATGCCAGGGGAAACTTCCCATCCTTCCCTCCCCTGTGGGATGCCAAGCTCATCCCTGGAAGTGTCCCAGGCCAGGACACCTGGAGCCACCTGGGCAGGTGGGAGTTGGGAATGGGATGAGCTTGGAGGGGTCTCCCAACGCAAATATTCCTGTGGGTCCTGCAGGATCCTGCAGCACATCCTGGAGCTCCACGGCAGGCAGGGACATGGGGCTGGATGGATCCAGGGAAATGGGGACTGGGAACTGGATGGATCCAGGGAAATAGGGATTGGGAGCTGGATGGATCCAGGGAAATGGGGGATTGGGAGTTGGATAAATCCAGGGAAATGGGGAATTGGGAACAGGATGGATCCAGGGAAATGGGGACTGGGAACTGGATGGATCCAGGGAAATAGGGATTGGGAGTTGGATGGATCCAGGGAAATGGGGAATTGGGAGCTGGATGGATCCAGGGAAATGGGGATTGGGAGGTGGATGGATTCAGGGAAATGGGGGGACTGGGAGGTGGATGAACCCAGGGAGAAGAGGGATCGGGATGTGAATAGATCCAGGGAGAAGAGGGATTAGGAGATGGATGGATCCAGGGAGATGAGGGATTAGGAGATGGATGGATCCAGGGAGATGGGGATTGGGAGCTGGATGGACCCAGGAAAATGAGCGATTGGGAGCTGGATAAATCCAGAAAATTTGGGCACTGGGAGCTGAATAAATCCAGGGAGGTGAAGGATTAGGAGCTGGATAAATCCAGGGAGATCAGGGACTGGGAGCTGGATGGATCCAGGGAAATGAGGGATTGGGAGATGGATGGATCCAGGGAAGTGAAGGACTGGGAGTTGGATAAATGCAGGGGAAATGAGGGATTGGGAGCTGGATAATTCCAGGGAAATGGGGGATTGGGAGCTGGATGGATCCAAGGAGATGAGGGGATTGGGAGCTGGATAAATCCAGGGAAATGGGGGATTGGGAGCTGGTTGGACCCAGGGAAGTGAAGGACTGGGAGTTGGATAAATCCAGGGGAAATGGGGAATTGGGAGTTGGATGGATCCAGGGAGGTGGAGGGATCCAGGGAAATGGGGGATTGAGAGCTGGATAAATCCAAGGAAGTGAAGGACTGGGAGGTGGGGACTGGGAGCTGGATGGATCCAGGGAGATGAGGGGACTGGGAGCTGGGTAAATCCAGGGAAATGAGGATTTGGGAGCTGGATGGATCCAGGGAGATGAGGGGACTGGGAGCTGGGTAAATCCAGAGATCCCTGGAATAATCAGGGTTTGCTCCTGGCACCAGGGGAGCAGAGGGTTCCTGGCTGCAGCTCTGGAATCTCTCCTGGAGAGGGTCATTAGAGGGAGTAATTGGGATCACCTCACTTTACAAATGTTACTCTGCAGCACCAGGCAGGAAGACAGATCGATCTCAACTATTATTCATTAAGGAAAGTCCTTTATAAATCCCAAATTAACAATTTCTCTCCGAGAGAGCCTTCCCATTACCCTCCTCTGGCGGGGACTTATTGCCTCTCTGGAAATGGGGAAATCTGAAAATAATTGGGGAGGGGGCAGAAACGGCAGCTGTGGGCTTAGGAGCCCAACATCTGGCTGGGAAAAAATACAGATGTGTGTTTTAAAAATGGCCATGAGCCTGATTCAGAGGGGATGGGACAGAAAGCTGCTCCCACTGGGGAACTCTGCACTGGTGATTTGTGTAACCCATTCCCATGGCTTCTTCTGGCTGTTCTGGGAATGCCAGCAAGGGATGCAGATTCTTCTTAAAGCGCTTTTGGGGCCAAACTCACCTTTTCCCACAACATTCCCAAGCATGGATGCTTTTGCAGCAAAACCAAAAATCCTGAAGAGGATGAAAATGGGGAGGAAAACGGTAAAAAATTCTGTTTATAAAAATTCTGTTTATACTCAAGAAGTTGCAATTTTTATCACTTCAGGTAGCATCAAGACGTGCTAACTTAAAAAAAAAAAAAAACAAAAAAACAACAACAACAAAAAACAACAACAAAAAAAAAAAAAAACCCCAAATCACTGAAAAAGGCCCTTTTGGGGAGGCCGTTTTTTGGGCTCTTTTAGAGAAGCTTGGGAGCCCCAGGCAGGTGGCACCACACAGGAGAGTGTTACGATGAAAATGATAACCGGGAATCCCCGGGTTGCTTTTGCTGGGTTCATTAACAGATGTGAGCACTAAAAGCCGGCCGTGGGCCCTTTGCCACTCTGGGCTGAAATTCCCATTTCCACCGTGGTTTTAGGGCTCTGACTCGGGGCAGCTCAGCTTCAAACACCCCCGGTTCCACCGCCCGATCCCCCTGCCTGGTGATTATTGCCCCGGGGGATGAATTCCCGTTCGGAGCATCCTGGGAGCAGCCGGGACTCGCTCCGTGCCCGGGGATGCTCCGGGGATGCGGGATGCGCATCCCCAGGGTTTTCCCCTCGCTGGAAAAAGCAGAACGCCGTGCCCCACACGCCCCTCACGGCAGGGTCTAAATCTGTAGGAATTCCGCGGAATTCTGTAAGATTTGGCTATTGCTAAAATCGCCCTGTACGGGTTTAACTCGATCTCCTGCCAGAACCGGCAGCCGAGGAAACGCCGCCTTTTAGTTGGGAGCGGAGATTCCGGGAGATGAAGCAGAGGTTTAAAATCCACGTGGTTCAGGAAAAAAAAAATTTAAAAAAAAGAGCAACAAGCCAAGAAAACAGGAGCAGCCTCCGTCCCTGCATCCCTCCATCCTTGCTCCATCATCGGGGCTGCTCGGGGGGCCGCCTTTGCCTTCCCCCTCCGGCCCGGGGAAAGTTGTGCGAGCGAAGTTGGGGCCGGAGGGAGGGAGGGAGGGAGGGCGGCCCCGATCCACGGGCGAGTTTAATGGGATCAGGTCAGTGTAATCCTGTTTCAGCCATTGTCGCGCCGGCAGCCAAGGAGACCTCGGACTATAGGGGAAGGCGCTTTTCAAGCCTCCGCGGTGCTGCCACAAAGCCAGAGGCACAAAAGCGGCCGGGAGGATGAAGTGGCTCGAAATAAACAGATTAAGGCTCTCTATGGGCCGGGCGTAGCGGGAGGGAGAAAAGAGCAAGCGAGGGGCGGGCGAGCGGGGCACGGAAGGGACTCGGCACCCCCGAGGGGACACGGGGGGACACAGGGGGGACACGGGCCCGGCGCCCCCTCCGCGCTGCCCAAGGCTTTGGGATGAGCGATCCATTTGACGGAGCGCTCTGCGATTCACACAGGTTGTCTCCGTGCGTGCGGGGCTGCTCTGGCGAAGCTTTGTGGCACCGGGATGCGATTCCGTGCGGGACAGAGGGGACACGGCCCGGACACCTCGGGGATGGGGGCAGTGCCGGGGGGCACCGGGGGATGCTCGGTCCCTCGGCAGGGCATTCCCAAGGGATCGCAGCCCCCCGCCCCTCTCCGCACCCCCGGCCGCGTCCTGGCACATTCCCGGGGCAGGGAAAAGGCAGGAAAAGCCGGACCGGGCTGGGATAATGAAATCAATTAATGCGGGACACACAGACCCGAGCCGCGCTGGGTGCGGGGGCTGCGGGCAGCGCGGTGAGCGGGGGGGATTTAAAGGCAATGATGTCTCATTTAACATCCCAGCGCCATCCCAGCCCGGCTGCCTTAAAAAATCCCCATTTGTGGCCAAACGCAAAGCCGGGTTTGCAGCAGAGAGAGGAGAGAGCTCCCCGTCCCCTCCGAGCTCGGGTTTGCCGCCGCTTCTCCCCGAGCCCCGCGATTATTTGATCTGCAGATGTAAGAGGAATTTATTGTAACAACAAATATAGTGATGTCAAAGCCCAGCCTTGGATTAAAGCCGGCAGCCAAAGGGGAAGTGTATTAATTTCAAACAGCATCAGAGGCCAGCGCCTATTAGGACGAGCTATTCTTCAGACCCCCCCATCAGAATTAATCATTGGGAGTTAATTTGAAGCTCAGACAAGTTGCTGTTAATTTAGTGCGGGGAGGACGGGATGGAATAAAAAGCTGAGGTGCTGGCCGGGCCTCCTGGGTCTCATTAATCAGCGAGCTGAGACGGCCTGGCTTGATTACAATTTGCAAAAAAATTCATTAGAGCCCGGGCGATTGACAATTTTTCTCTCTGCCTGTGATCTGACTCATTAGGCAGCCAAATGAAAGCCATGATGATGGTGATGATGACAGCTATCAACCCCCTCGCTTGTTTATCTCCTTCTCCTCCGGCCCCCGGCCCGGGGCTTCCCCTCCGGCCCCGCTCCGGCTTGGGGGGACCCAGAGACTCCCACAGACCGGGGCTGGCACCGGGGGGATCCCCGAGGGAACGGGGCTGAGCGGCGGCCGCTCCTCCCCAAAACCCCGCACTGGCAGCCCCGTTTGGGGGCACGGCCCGGTTTGGGGGGCACGGCTCAATTTGGGGGGCACAGCCCCGTTTGGGGGCACAGCCGGGTTTGGGGAGCACAGCCCGGTTTTGGGGTCGTACCCCGGTTTAATGGGTCAAGCCCGATTTGGGAAGCACAACCTGGTTTGGGAAGCACAACCTGGTTTGGGGCGCATCTCAGTTTTGGGGAGCACAGCCCCGTTTGGGAGCACAGCCTGGTTTTGGGGTCATACCCCGGTTTAAGGGGGCTCAGCCCGATTTGGGGTGAATCCCCCGGTTTGGGAGCACAGCCCGGTTTGGAGGTGCATCCCCCAGTTTTAGGGGCTCAGCCTGGTTTGGGGTGCACAGCTCGCTCTGAGGTGCATCCCCCGGTTTGGGGATGCATCCCCCAGTTTGGGACACCCCGTTTTGGGGTGCATCCCCTAGTCTGGGAATGCATTCCCTAGTTTGGGGTGCATCCCCGCTTTGGGGAGCACACTCCTGTTTGTGGATGCACCCCCTAGTTTGGGATCATGCCCCCGTTTTGGGGTGCATCTCCCGGTTTTGTGGATGCATCCCCCGGTTTGGGGCCACAGCCCGGAGTTCTGCAGGCTCCGCGCCGCCCGGGCAGCCCCGAGATCCGGCCGGGATCAATCCCAGCAATTCCACAGATGATTATTTTTGTTTTTAGCAGCAGCAGCAGCAGCAGCAGCAGCAGCGCCGGGGGTGTTGCGGGGGGTTCGTCCCACGCGTGTTTTCCCGCGGCTCTCGGCGAACCCCCGAAAATATGATCATTATAATGAACATTCCGCTTTTTAAAAGCTTTTTAGAGCTTTTTGAAGCTTTCTAAAGCAGGCTGGAACGGCGCGCGTTTCCCCGCGTGTCCGCGCTGCCCGTGGGGCGATGCTGGCCGGGGTTTGGCTTTTTTGGGGAGCGGCTGGTGGGGATGGAAACTGATCCATTCACCCCCGTGCACCCCCGGAGCCACGGCCGAACCCCCTCGGACCCAAACAACATCATATTAACAGCATTAATTATAATCATTATAATAAATTAGTGATGAAGCGCGAGCGGCGTGGCGCGGCCGAGCCTGGGAGCCTGTCCCGGGACAGAACGAACCCCCCCATCCCCCGATTTAATTATTTCATTTTAATAGACCTCACCTCCCACCAAAACCCCCCCTCGGCGCTCCGTTTTCCTGGGGAAAATTTCATTTTTTAATCCCAAATCGCCGCCGCCGATGTCACGGCGGCACCGGCACGGATGGAGCCGGGATAATGGGGAGGGAAAATAAAAAAAAAGGGATGAAAAGGGAAAAGGATGCGGGAAGGGAAGGGGGGACGCGGGACCCTTCGGCCCCGAGCCCTCCCAGCCCCGCCGCAACGAAAACGGGCGCGGGGTTTGGGGCAGCGGCTGCACCCCCCAAAAAATCCCCCAAAAACGGGGCTGGGGGAGCAAAGGGAGCCCCAAACCCCGGCTGGGGGCGGGAGGGAGAGGCGGAACCCCAAACACGGGCAGGGTCAGAGCCGGGAGGGTGCGGGGCTGCTCTGCCCCCCAGCCCCGAGCAGGCACTGCCAAACAGATTTTTGGGGTTTTTTTTGGAGCTTTCACAACCCTCAAAATAAGGGGAATAGGAAAAAAAAAAACCCAACAAAAAAGAGAAAGTTTTCCACCAGGCTCCCCCCTCCCCGGCAATAAATGCGGCTAGGAAAATATGAAAAACAACCACAAAAGCAGAAAATCGAAAATAGAGGCGAGAGCAGCATCGCTCCGCTCCGGCAGCGCAGGAGGGGAAAGGAAAATCAGCTCAGCGCCAAATCCTGGGCAGAGCAGCCGGGGGCTGGAGGGCGTTTTTGGCTTGTTTTTTTTTTTCCTTTTAAAGTCTTTTTTTGTTTCTTTGTCGGTTTTTATTCACAAGACTTAGTTTGCTTTTAAATTTCATAACTTATAAGGAAATAAGCTACATTGAAATAAATTAAACACAATAGTGAAGATCGTGCTGCTTTTTTTTTTTCTCTCTCTTTTCTTTTTTTTTTTTTTTTTTTGCCTTTTTCCCACCCTCCCTCCCCTTCTCTCCTTTAAACATGACTTGGTAGAATAGGCAAACCAAATCGACAGAAAGCCAGGCAAAAAAAAAAAAAAAGAAAAAAAAAGAGAAAAAAAGAAAAGATTTTAAAAACTCATTCCCCAGTGCCTGCCACTCAGCCATCGGCAATAAAACCAAACAATAAAAAAGGCATGAAATGAAACTCTGAGTTTTCTTTCGGCTTTTTTTTTTTTTTTTGTCTGTCTGTTTGTTCTCTCGTCTTTTTGTCGGTTTGTTTTTGTTTATGTTTTTTTACCTTTCGCCCCCGAATAAGAAAGAAAACCCCAAAGGTGGCAAAAGGCGCGGCGGGGCTCGCTGGGGACGCTCCGGCCGGGGGATCCGAGGGCGGCCTGGCAATAATAAATATCTCTGTTCTGGGGCAGGGAGGGCTCTGTGCGCCTCTTCCCGCCGGGATATCCCCGCTCCGACATTTCCCAAACATTTCCCGAGCCTTTTCCCCTCGCGGCGACCGCAAAGTTTCGCTTTAAAGTTCGCCCGTGCTGGGGACTCGACTCGCCGGGCGCTCACAACGCGGGGCTCTTATTTTTTCGTGCTGTTTTTGGCGGTGCGTTTTTGTTGTTGTTGGGTTTTGTGGGTTTGTTTTGGTTTGGTTTTATTTTTTTCTGCTCCTCTCGTTTTTGTTTTTATGCGGGCGGGTCGCCTTCAAACCCCGGGTTTGGGAACTTTTCCCGTGAAAAACGGAGCGCGGGAGGGAGGGAGGGATGGATGGAGAGCGATCAGGGTCGGGCTTGCTCCAGCTGCTGGTGCTGACTCCTGATGGCGAACCTGCTGACGTGCACCGGGATGGGCACCACGATCTTGGGGTTCCGCGAGGGCTCCCCCGTCTTGGAGTTGGCGTTGCCCGCCTTGACCCGTTTCCACTTGGCCCGCCTGTTCTGGAACCAGATTTTCACCTGCACCTCGCTGAGTTTGAGGGCGTGCGCGATCTGGGAGCGCTCGGTGAGCGACAGGTACTTTTTGCAGTGGAACTCCTTCTCCAGCTCCAGCAGCTGCTCGCTGGTGAAGGCTGTTCGCCGCCGCCGGTTCTTGCCCGTGGCCGTGGTGCTGCCGGAGCTGGGCGCGCTCTGCGGGCTCTCCTCCAGCGCCGCGCCCGAGTCCTCCTCCTTGTGAGCCGCCTGCCCCGCGATGTTGTCGTCCGAGCTGTAATCGAGATCGCTGTCCATGGAGAAACTTTCCTCCTTGCCTTTCGCCTCCTCCTCCGCCTTGGCGTCCTCCTTGCCCTGGCCGCGGAGAGCCCCGGCTGCAAGGGAGCAGAGGCCTCGCGTTAGCGTCCCAGCGCCCCAAAACCCACGCTCTGACCGTACCCCCTTTTTTAATTTTTATTTTCCCTCAGTTTTTTCCCCCTACCTTCCGCTCGCTCCGATGTTACCGAGAGCTCAGCCCTCGCTGCCGCCCGCTGCCCCCCATCATCCCCGCGCCATCACTCACCGAGGGAAGCCTGCACGGCGTCGGCGGCGGGGAAGGGCAGCAGCGCTCCGTCCTTGCCCAGGAAAGCTTTTCCGTCGTCGCCTCCGCCGTCCGGGGGGATGCCCTCGGCTTTCTCGAAGTTGCCCGGCGGCGGCGCGAACTTCCTGGCGGCCTCCTGGTGCTGCGGGGACGCGGGGAAGGTGCCGGGCAGCGTGGCCATGAGCGTGGAGGTGAGCGCCATGCCCTGCGCCAGGCTGGAGCAGAAGCCGGAGGGCAGGCTGGGCAGCGGGTGGTGCTGCGGGTGCGCGGGCGGCAGCGCGGGCGGCAGCGCGGGCGGCGGCGGCGGCGGCGGCGGCAGCACCACGGGCCGGTAGGGCATGAACATGGGGTAGCCGGTGTACACGAAGTGCCCGGGGGCGGGCGGCGGGGGGCTGCCGATCAGAGAGTCGATGCTGAAGGCCGTGCTGCTTCCCAGCGGGCGCTGCATCATCATCAGCGAGGGCTGGAAAGCCGCGCTCATGCCGGAGCAGCGGCGGCGGCGGCGGCGAGCGGGAGAGCCGGCACCTTCCTCCTCCTCCTCCTCTTCCTCCTGCTCGTCCCGAGGCTGCTGCCGCTGCTCGGCGGCGGCGGCGGCGGCGTGCTGGCCGCTGGGCCGAGCCGGGGCGGAGCGGGGCCGCGGCCCGGCAGCTCCCGCACCTCGGGGCCGCCCCGCCCGCGCTGCGCCCCCGCGGAGCCGCCGCCGCCGCTCTGCCCGCCCGCGCTGCCCCGCGCCCATTCACATTTTGGCCGCCTGGGAACCCGGCCCGCCCCACGTGGCCGCCGCCGCAGCCGCCCATTGGTGGAGAGGCGGAGGGGGCGGGGCTTGGAGGAGAGGCCACGCCCTCGAGGGCACGCCCCATTCCCGGCGCCCCGGACGGCGCGGCCCACGCGGGACCGCCCGCGGAACCTCCGCGGCTCCGGCCGGGACACCGGGACAGCCCCGCGCTGCCTCCCGAACCCCGGAACACTGCTTTCCCTAAACATTTTCCTTTTCCCTTTTTCTTTCCTTTTTTCCTTTTTTTTCCCCTCTTTTTTTCCTCTTTTTTTCCTCTTTTTTCCTCTTTTTTTCCATTTTTTCCCATTTTTTCCCTTTTTTCTCCTTTTTTCCCTTTTTCCCCCTTTTTTTACTTTTTTCCCCCTTTTTTTCCTTTTTTTCCCCTTTTTTCCCTTTTTCCCTATTTTCCCCCTTTTTGCCCTTCCTTTTTTTTTAAATTTTTTTATTCATGCTTACCCTCTCTTTTTTCCGTGTCCCTTCTTTTTTTTCCCCCTTTCTTTCTTTTTTTTTTTTCCTCTCTCTTTTTTTTTTTTTTTTTTTTTTTTGAAAAGCCCCCAAATAGGCTCCATGTGGTTCTGGGTAAAGTCAGCCCCTGGCTTGGCTTTGAAATTGCTTCTGCAATTATGTAAAAGAGCCATTCAGCAACACGGCGGAATTAAAAGCGATGGAGGGGCTGCTCCCTTTTTCTCCGGCGAGCTTCTCATGTTGGCCGGCTCAAAGCCTTTTCCAACACGACGTCTTTGGCGAGGACAAAAGCTGGAACAAAAAAAAAAAAAGGAAAAAAAAAAGGGGGAAAAAGGAAAAAAAAAAAGCCCCCAAACTTGTAAATTGAACGTCAAGGGAACTTTACACAATTTCAAAGGCCATAAATAATGATAAAGGGACCAGGCGAAGAGGCAAACCCAGGCAATTAATGGAGGTTCCCAAGCAAAGATCAAGTGGTTTGGAAAATAAAATTAAATGCAGGGAAAAAAAAAAAAAGAATAAAAGAAGGAGAGGAAAAAAAAAAAAAAAAAGAGAAAGGAGGGGACTTGCCTGGGGGTGGGTGGGATCCCTCCTGCCTTTGGCAAGTTGAAGATTTCCCAATGGGACAATGGCGCTGGCTGTGCCCCTGCGCTTGGCTTTGGGGGGCTCAGCGGGCAGACCCCGCCTCAAAGCGGCTGTGGCAGGAGGGAAGCTCCCCAAAACCCCGGGATCAGCGGGAGATCCCGCTTGGGAAGGCTCCCCAAAACCCCGGGATCAGCGGGAGATCCCGCGTGGGAAGGGTCCCCAAAACCCCGGGATCAGAGGGAGATCCTGCGTGGGAAGGGTTCCCCAAATCCTGGGATCAGCGGGAGATCCCGCTTGGGAATGCCCTGCTGCTCCCTCCCAGCCCCCCAATATCCCAAATCCCCTTTCCCGCAGGTTCCCATCCCAAATCCCGCTGTGTGTGGGGGTGGGATCGCCCCCGGCCCCTGCCCGGATATCTGGGTCAGTTTATCCCCCAGCCACCATCTGAAAACGTTCTTTGCAATTAAAGCAGGGGGGCAGGTTATTTCTTGAAGGTCTCGGCGCATTTTTTGCTGCATCCCCCTCCCCGCCCTGCAGTTTTTGGGGTGCTGCCCCCCCGTTGCTGACCCCATCAGGATTTTGGGGTTTTTGCGGGAAGGATTTTCCCCGGCCAGGGGAGCAGCTGGGCTGGGGATGGGCAGGGGGGGGTTGTGTGATGTGCGTGCACAAACACTTTTGGGGCCCAGCTCCGACTTGAAGGGAGTGGGAAAAGTTGGATTTCCCAGCTCATTTCCATATGTCCTGGCTCCGTCTTGCGGAGGCCACCATATGTGCAGCAGCTCGGGAGATTGCCCGTTTTCCCCGTGGATGCTTCGTGGATTCTTCCTCTCCCATTTTTTTCCCCTTTTCCCCGTGCTCCACCCTGCATCTCATCCCTCTCCTTCCTCCCTCCCTTTCCACCATGCTAAAACAACCCCAAAATTCTCGCGGGGAGCAAAGCCAAGCGAGCCGAGAGGGGCAAAAAAAAAAAAAAAAAAAAGAAAAAAAAAGAAAAAAAATCCCATTTTTTTTCAGGATTGCGGGAAGGGCAGGGATAATTAGGAATGGCAATGTGTACCAACAGGCAGCTCCTGCAGCTGTTTTTATTGTCAGCCCCCTTCAAAATTTGCCCACAAACAAGTGCCTTTGCAGGACGGCAGCATTATTTCGGGCAAGAATGGGCTTTTTGTTCGGCACATAATTAGCTGATTTTCTTTTTCTCCCGAAGGAAAAAAAAAAAGCAAAAAAACCCAACCAAACTCAGCGATCCCTGATTGTGGCAGGAGCAAGCGGGGCGCGATTGTGGCAGGGAGTGGAGCAGGAGAGAGGGGGAAAAAAAGGCAAAAAAAAGGGCGCGAACCCCAAAGATTTGGTGGGAATGAGCGCTCCAGAGGGTCGGGATGGGTTGCGGGAGCGCTTTTCCCCCAGGCTGGGCCGTGGGGAGGGAGCAGCCCCAGCTCCAGCAGGGAATGCGGTACCCGGGATGGAGCAGGAGCAGCAGGCTTCGGGCAGAGTTTGTCCCCAAAAAACCTCGCAGGGGAGGAGCAGCAGCGATGTTGGGAGTTTGTGGGGTGGGTGTGACCCCTCTTGGGGTTTTAACCCAATTCCTTGCAGGGAGGGGACGCAGTTTGGAGAGAAGGGAGCGCTGGGATGGGCTGGAGCCGCTCCAGGTGGGAATGCCCAGGGCACAGCATCCCCAATGCGGGCACAGCATCCCCAATGTGGGCACAGCATCCCCAGCCTGGCACAGCATCCCCAATGCGGGCACAGCATCCCCAATGTGGGCACAGCATCCCCAGCCTGGCACAGCATCCCCAATATGGGCACAGCATCCCCAGCCTGGCACAGCATCCCCAATATGGGCACAGCATCCCCAGCCCGGGCACAGCATCCCCAGCCTGGGCACAGCATCCCCAATGCGGGCACAGCATCCCCAGCCTGGCACAGCATCCCCAATATGGGCACAGCATCCCCAACATGGGCACAGCATCCCAAATGCGGGCACAGCATCCCCAATGTGGGCACAGCATCCCCAACCCGGGCACAGCATCCCCAATGTGGGCACAGCATCCCCAATGTGGGCACAGCATCCCCAACCCGGGCACAGCATCCCCAATGCGGGCACAGCATCCCCAATGTGGGCACAGCATCCCCAGCCTGGCACAGCAACCCCAGGCCGGGCACAGCATCCCCAACCCGGGCACAGCATCCCCAACCCGGGCACAGCATCCCCAATGCGGGCACAGCATCCCCAGCCCGGCCACAGCATCCCCAGCCCGGGCACAGCATCCCCAACCCGGGCACAGCATCCCCAGACTGGCACAGCATCCCCAGACTGGCACAGCATCCCCAACCCGGGCACAGCATCCCCAATGTGGGCACAGCATCCCCAACCCGGGCACAGCATCCCCAACCCGGGTACAGCATCCCCAGACTGGCACAGCATCCCCAACCCGGGCACAGCATCCCCAATGCGGGCACAGCATCCCCAACCCGGGCACAGCATCCCCAATGCGGGCACAGCATCCCCAATGCGGGCACAGCATCTCCAACCCGGGCACAGCATCCCCAGCCTGGCACAGCATCCCCAATGCGGGCACAGCATCCCCAACATGGGCACAGCATCCCCAGACTGGCACAGCATCCCCAGCCTGGCACAGCATCCCCAACATGGGCACAGCATCCCCAGCCCGGGCACAGCATCCCCAACCCAGTCACAGCATCCCCAACCCGGGCACAGCATCCCCAACCCGGGTACAGCATCCCCAACCTGGCACAGCATCCCCAGCCTGGCACAGCATCCCCAACCCGGGCACAGCATCCCCAACATGGGCACAGCATTTCCAACCCGGGCACAGCGTCCCCAACCCGGGCACAGCATCCCCAGCCTGGCACATCCCGCCTGCCGTGCCAAGGGATCGCTGCCCACCCTGCCCTGGCACCCCCATCTCCCATTTCCAGCTGCTGATCTTCTCCAAAGCGAAACCCCGGCTCCCAGAGCCTCTCTCCAGCTCATTCTTGCGTTTGCCGGGGAAATTTTAATTGCGTGGGAAACGTCACCAAAATCACCCAAACCACATCACCCTGCGGTGCTTTTAAAGTCTTTTCTAATATTTTTTTCCCCCTAGGAAAGGGAGGTGAGCAGGAGAGGAGAACCTGAGCAGAATTACCCCCCAAAATCAGCGAGTTCTTATCAGTGACGCAGGTGTGAGCCAAAATCAGGCATGCGGCCGCGGCTCGCACTCCTCCTCCTGTAGGGAATGGAGGCACTCCCGGGGTTATTCCGGAATTTTGGGAGAGTTTTGGGAGCTGCCAGCCGGAGGGTGGGAGGGCAGGATTTCGGGGATTTCAGGGATTTCAGGATTTGCCCCTGGCCGTGCACGGAGGGATGCGTGGAACTCTCTCCTTGCTCCCCCTTCCCCTGCACAGGGGAAAGGGAAAAAGGCAAAACAAACCCCAAAACAGTCCCCAAACCCCAAAACAGTCCCCAAACCCCAAAACAGTCCCCAAACCCCTCATTCCCCGCCTAATCCCATTAACTCCCTCGCGTGTTCCCCTCTGAACTCCTTCCAGCCCCTCCCGCGGGTTCCCCCACTTCCACTCCACGCTTCTTATTTTTTTTCTGGCTTTATTTTTACATTTTCCCCCCCTTCCGTCCTCCCTCTTCCCTTTTTAACAAACTTGAAGGTGGTCGGGATTTTCGGGGAAGGGGAAAAAAAAGAGGCTAAAAGGGTAAAAAATAACACGGTGCAGGTTAAAAAAAAAAAAATAGAAATTTGACTTCCATAATCCCGGCTCTCATCCCGAAATTCGTTCGGATAATGGCAAATAGGTTATTTTAAAAATGATTTTAAATGGATACTTATTTAAACAAGAGGACACAGAGTATTTTAAGAGCCTTACAGGAGATCTTAACCAAACACATCGCCACGGAGAGTTCAGTGCTGGCAAACCCCACGCACCCTCTCGATCCCGGCTTTTCGTGGGATCCAGTTGAGAAATCGGCCGGGTCAAAAAGAAAAAAAAAATTAAAAAAAAAATCCCGACTAAAAGTCTAAAATATTCCCGGGTCAGAGGGGCACCGTCTCATTAAAACCAGCGCGGTCCTGAAACTGCAGTGCAGACATTAAAGTGCAGTATTTTTCAATTAGAGCTGACGAATTCAATCAAAATTCCATAGATTAGGATGAAATGAGGCATGGGTCATTTACAGGGGAATTTAATTGCAGAGCCATTAGACAAATAGTATATTTGCCATTCTCACATTATCCATCATTTTAGACATCAATAGAAGGAGCAGCATCTTTGCTAATACAGCAGCACTTCCCAATCTCTGCCTGTAAACACTCCCTTTCCCCATAGCTCCTGATTATATCTGATTTCATTTAAAGCCATGGGGGATTATAAATGTTCCTGCAATCAGGTTCATTAGGACTTAAAAAAAAAAAAAAAAAAAAAAGAAAAGAAATCTCATTTCTGATTCGTATCCGCGCTTTGCGGATCGCCCGGCTCAGCCCGAGCTTAAAAAAAAAAAAAATTGAAATAAATAAATAAATAAATAAATGAAGGAAATCAAACGCTGTTTCATTACCGGGGCCACTTCGGGGTTTGATTATCGCCCTGACGAGCCCCTGGTCGGATGGTGAGAGGCAAACTCGGCTTCCCACCGGGATCACCACCCCCTGCATCCCGGGGGGGGCTCCATCCTGCTCCAGAGGGGACAAAACACCCGACGGGACGGCAAAACCTTCTTTTTTTCCAAATGATTTTTATTATTTTTATGTGATTTTATTTGTATTTTCCGGTGGGAGGGCGCGCATCGCTCCTTAATTCTCCCCAGCTCCTCGCAATCAGAGAGGTGTGTGCAGCAGGGCGGGCAATTCCCATTATTTGGAAATTGTTTTGCAGCTGGACCATCGGTGCTTTAATACCGCAGGGTGGGAAAACGAGCAGGAGCAGCCCAACCACACACACACACACACACAGAGGAAAAAAAAAAAAAATAAAATCCTCGAGGAGAGAGGAAGGTCTCTGACATTTTTTGCCTTAATAGCAGCTTAATATTAAACGTCTTTCATAAAACACGCACATCCAGATCTACTTAAAAAGAAAAAAAAAAGAGGAGAAAAAAAAAAAAAAAGAAGAGAGAAAACACAGAAAGCCTTCATTTCCCCCAAATGTATGGCGTGTGCAGCGCTGTGTTAGCTGCCTCAGTAATTTAATTGGAATGAAACGTGAAAAATGTGTCATTTTTTGAAGAATTTATGCATCGCTTCCTGGAAATCTCATTGTCTTAACTAGCAGCCTACTGTGTTCTGTTTAGCAGGCATAATCGCATTTTTATGTGTCTCCGTATTAGAAGTTAATGTGACCTCCCGTCTTTAGCTGCTGGAAAATAATAATAATAATAGCCAAAAATATAATAATAATAACAATTATAATAAAAACCTCCAAAAAAACCGAAAAAACGAGAACATCTGCATCAAAACAAGGCGCTGCCAGGAAGGAAAAAAAAATCTAAAAAAATCTGTATTTGGGGTATATATAATTTAGAGTATATATATATATATATATATATACATATGTATACAACGCCCGCCAAACTTATCAACCGCAGCCCGGAGCATCATCCCACTCGGAGCATCATCATCATCAGCCTCATCATCATCATCATCATCATCATCATCATCATCATCCCACCCGGAGCATCATCACCATCATCCCCAGCACGAGCACCATCCCGCCCGGAGCATCCTCCGGCAGCCGCGCTGCCCCTGCCGCGGGCAGAAGGGCTCGAGCCGAGGGCAGAACCTCCCCCGCCAGCCCCGAGGGCTCGGAGTCCGTTTTTTTAGAGTTTTTTTTGGCCTCTAAATCTCATTTTTCGGCTCCTTTTGGGGCGTCGCGGCTGCCCCCGACGGCCGAGCAAAGCGCGCCCCCTGCCGGCCGCGGCGAGCAGTGCACCCCCCACTGGTGTCCCCTCCTGTCCCTTCTTGTCCCTTCCGGTCACCCCCGTCTCCTCCTGTCCCCTCTTGTCCTCTCTTGTCCCCTCCTGTCCTCCCTGTCACCTCCTGTCCCCTCCTGTCCTCCCCTGTTCCTCCCCGTCCCCCCCTGTGCCCTCCTGTCTTCTCGTATCCCCTCCTGTCCCCCCGTCACACCCTGTCCCCTCCGTCCCCTCCTGTCCCCTCCTGTCCCCTCTTGTCCTCCCTGTCATACCCTGTCCCTTGCTGTTCCCTCCTGTCACCCCCTGTCCTTCCCATCCCCTCCTGTCCCCTCGTGTCCCTTCCTGTCCCTCCCATCCCCTCCTGTCCCCCTCTTGTCCCCCCTTGTCTCCCTCTGTCCCCTCGTGTCCCCTCTGAGATGCATTCCCCGTTCCACCCCTGTGGATTTGGGGTTTTGGGGGATTTGGGGTTTTGGGGTTTTTGGGTGTCCTGGTGGCTCTCTCTGTGTCCCCCTCATCTCACACGGAGGTAAAAGGTGACAGAGGTGACAAAGAGCAGCGACATTAGGCTTGACAGCTCAGCCAGGATGGGATTTGCCTGAATCCCCGACAACTCCCACCAAAACAAACCCGGACTCCCACAGGCACGGCGGTTTGGGATGGGGACACCCCGGGAGGCACAAAATGTTGGGGACACAACGCGGGGCAGGGCTGGCAGCGCTCGGGCTGTCCATGGAGGGACAGGGACGCTGTGCAAGCAGCAGGTGGAGGATGGGAGAGGGGAAAAATTGTTTAATTCCTTCTCCTCATTTCCATGCTCCAAGGGCAGCAGCTCTGGGAGCCAGGGATGCAAAGTCCAGCCAAACAGGAAAAATGAATTATCCATATATATCAAAATAAAAAAACCTATATAAATTAATATAAAATATAAATATATAAATATAAAATATAAATATATAAAAATATAATATATGTAATTTATATATATAAATAAATATTTTTAAAAATATATAAAATATATTTATATATAAAATTACATATAAAATAGAAATAATTATATTAAAATAATTTAATATATTATTTTTATATATAAATAAAAAAAATTATGTATAGAATATGATATATAAAATTGTATATAAAATATAAATAATAATAGAAATATATGAATTAATTTACAATATATTTTAAATATTTTAATATATTATATATAAATATAAAAAATTATATATAATATATAAAATTTATTTTAGATAATATATATATTTACATATATTATATATAATAAAAATATAAATAAATGTAAAATTTATATTAAAATATCTATTTATATTTAAAATTATATTTATATTTATAAATATATAAATACAGAAAAATATAAATTTATATATTTATCTCTATATTTACAAATATATGCATGTATATGTATGTATACATATGTGAATATATACACACAATTATATCTAATATATATTTTTTATTTATATGTATGTGTATATATATGCATATCTATAAACACACAATTATATCTACTATGTATATTCATATATATTAAAAATACAATACATATAATTTTGTGTTTTTTTTTTTTTTTTAACCAAACCAAGCCCAGGTGTAATTGAGCACTGGAAGAATTTGGGGGAGCACAGTGGCAGGAGGACAGCTGTTCCCCCAAGGGATGCACGTCTGCACATCCTTTGGTTCAGCAGGATTTAACCTGGGGATCCTGAGGGTGTGGGAAAAACAAATCCTCACTCCTCCTGGTCCTGTTGGCCAGGTCGCTGTGGGAAATGAAAACCCAAACTGCACAAATTTGGGTTTTCCAGCCCCCTCCCGTGCCAGCCTGGGGACAGTGACAGGCACAAGGGGTATGGGAGGGTCTGGGACATCCAGGGAGCTGTGTCACCCTGCTGCATGGAGCAGCCACAACATTCTAGGTGGCTCTTACATTAAAAAAAAATTAATTTTAAATCATTTGTAGGGTCTTAATGCCACAGGACTTTGCATCCTGCTAAGAGCTTCTACACAACCCCTCTGCTTGTGCCACTCCCAGGGGAGATTTATCCCAGGGGATTTGATGCTCACCTGGGCTGGTTTGGGTCCCCTGGGCTGATTTGAGTCCTCTGGGCTGATTTGGATCCCCTGGGCTAATTTGGGTCCCCTGTTTTGAGTCCCTTGGGCTGGTTTGAGTCCCCTGAGGTGATTTGGGTCCCCTGGGCTGATTTGGGCCCCCTTTTGGATCCCCTGGGCTGATTTGTGTCCCCTGGGCTGACTTTGGTCTCCTGGGCTGGTTTAGATCCCCTAAGCTGATTTGGGTCTTCAGGGCTGATTTGTGTATTTGTGTCCCCTGAACTGATTTGGGTCCCCTTTTGGATCCCCTGGGCTGATTTGTGTCCCCAGGGCTGATTTGGGTCCCTTGAGCTGTTTTGGGTCCCCTGAGGTGATTTGGGTCCCCTTTTTGGGTCCCCAGGGGTGGTTTGTGTCCCCTGCCCTATCCCTCCCTTCCCACACCTGAGCAGCCCCCGCTGCTTTGCAGGGATCCTCTACAACCAGCATTATTCCTACCAGCCACTAATCATTTTATTACTCTTTACAATCTACTTAAAGCACAATTAGAAGGGGGGAAAAAAAATCAACTTATACAAATTTCCAGCCAAAAGCACATTTTATTCCTGGGAAAGGCAGGACTACAAATGGAGCCATCCACCCACCACGGTGACCTCGATAGACACGGATGCTCCTGGATGTGCTCCTGGCTGTGCCCCCTCACAGCACCACTCCCTGGGGCTCCAGCAGCAGGAATTCCTGCAGGGCCCTGGGCAGGGGCAGCAGGGGGACGAGGCAGTGGCACTTGTCCCCAAGGTGTGCCCGGAGGGTGGCACGGCACAGGTGCTGCAGGCTCCGCGCCGTGCCCGCCAGCCCCAGCAGCGACTCGTAGAACGCCTGGTGCTGCTGCAGAGAGGGGACAACGGGGACAGTGCCACCCACAGGGGCTCTGCCACGTGGGGTCACACCTGTCCTGGCTGCCAGGGAAGCTGGAGGTGTTCAGGGAAGAAGGGAGGAGGGAAGGAGCCCAGGTGTGGCTGTGGGTGTGGGGAACGGGCACAGGGAAAGGGTGGGCGAGGGGTTCTGGAATTCTCCTGTGGAATTGGGGCCTTTTGGACTGGAATTCTCCTGTGGAATTGGGCATTTTGGACTGGAATTTTCTTGTGGAACTGGGACCTTGTGGACTGCAATTCTTTTGTGGAACTGGGACCCTGTGGACTGCAATTCTCATGTGGAATTGGGACCTTGGGGACTGCAATTCTCCTGTGGAATTGGGACCTTGTGGACTGGAATTCTCCTGTGGAATTGGGACCTTGGGGACTGCAATTCTCCTGTGGAATTGGGACCTTGTGGACTGGAATTCTCCTGTGGAATTGGGACCCTGTGGACTGCAATTCTCCTGTGGAATTGGGACCCTGTGGACTGGAATTCTCCCGTGGAACTGGGACCCTGTGGACTGCAATTCTCCTGTGGAATTGGGACCTTGTGGACTGGAATTCTCCTGTGGGAGCACCTTGGGGGAAGCCAGTCTCGGGGAGGGTGCAGCAGCATCCCACAGAAAGCTGATGGAGAACGAGCCTGTCCCTGAGGGAACTGGGAAACAAAGCAGGATTGGGCTGTTCAGCCTCAGCCTTTCCTTAATCTGGGGGGATAAAATCCTTTGTCCCATTCCTCAGAGCATGGTGAAGGCTTTGTTAGCATTCCAGCCATTCCTTACAGCCTGTGGGGCCAGGAGTCATCCCAAATCACTCCAGAGTGGACTGCATGTACCTGTTGCACATCCAAGGAGGAGCTTTTCCAACCAAAAGGAGAGATGTGGGCTCCTGCTGGGAAGTGCTCCAGAGGCTGAGAGTGGATTTTATGGCAGGCTGGGGCAGGGATGTGGGGTCTGAGCATGGTGGAGGTGGAGGGATGCAAGCCTGGAGGGATCAGGTGTGTGGTGCTGCTCTAGGGAAAATTCCTTTTGTTTCCCCTCCATCCAAGTGAAGTCTGGGTGGGGGGAAAAAACAGTCTGAGGGGGAAAAACGCCCTAATTCTGTGGGGAAAATAAACCCTAATTCTGTGGGGAAAACCCCCTCCTAGGGTCTCAAAGCAGCAGGGCTGCCTCACCTGGAACACCTCCTGTGGCACGGCCTCTCTCCACTCCTGGGACACCGGGATTTGGGAGTAGGAGTTGAAGAGCACCTCGATGACCTCTGGCACGGCTGCACAGGATCTCAGCACCTGTCCAGGGATGGTGGGAGGGCTCAGACAGAGAGGCAGGGCCAGAGGGGACAACACCCACCTGCAACAGCCGGGGTTTGTCCCACCCCACCCTGCTCCAGGCTGGGACAGCCCCCTGTTGGGATGGGGCAGGTGTGGGGTTTCTCCTGGTGCCTTTTGGAGCAGGAGAAGTCCCACCCTGCTGAGGCACTTCTTCCTCTGGATGCACTCCCTGCTCCTTATTTACATTTTTGGCTTGTGCCTGACAAGGCAGGATGATATTTTCTTTATGGTTTGGTGTAAAAACAATGGAACGCAGAGCCACAAGGCAGCTGATGTGCCAAGCCTGTCTCTGATATTCCCTAGAATTCCAGTGCACAAGGAAAATCCCCTCTGAGCCACACTGGCTCCATCCTGCCCTTCTGCTGAGCCTTCACTTCCATCACTCCCCAAACCCTGCCCAGACTGGGAAGCTCTCCCAAGTTCTCCCACCCTGCCACCTCCAGATGTCCCAAATCTCCCAACTGTCCCTGTCATATTTTATGAAAAATCACTTTGCCAGGATTTCTTCTCCTGGGAAACTGGGAATCTTCAGCTACTCCATGTTTTGCTCCTCTGGACTGCAATACTTAAAGAACAATTAGAAAAAAATATAAACCTATACAAAATTCCAGCCAAAAGCACATTTTATTCCTGGGAAAACCAGGACTAAAAATGGAGCCATCCATCCACCACAGCAAGCAGTGACCCTGACAGACACGAATGCTCCTGTGCTCCATGGATTTGCTCCATGGAGCAAATGTGATTTGGCGAATTGCTTATCCAGCACGTGAATTGCTTTAACTTAATGACCAATCCCAGTCCAGCTGTGTCGGGACTCTAGTCAGTCTCGGGTTTTTTTATTATCATTCCTGTTTTAGCTTTCTGATGTCTCCTCTCTCTTTAGTGTAGATTGAGTATATAATTTCCATATAATAATATGATATGATTGATATGATATGATATGATATGATATGATATATAATAAGATACCAGCCTTCTGAGAACTTGGAGTCAATTCTCCTCTATCACCTCGCCCTGGGGACCCTCAACAACACCACAACAATTAACAACTGCACCCAACCTCAACCTCCCGGGTGCCAGGTGCTCTCTGGGAGCCGATTTGGGGCCAGTACTTTGATGAAGGCCGAGGGCCAAATCCTCTGGGAGCAATTTTGGGGCCGGTACCTTGAAGGCCAAGGACCAAATTTTCCAGGAGCCATTTTTGGGCCAGTATGTGGCTGAAGACCTGGGGCCAAATCCTGTGGGAGCCATTTTGGGGCCTGTACCTTTCTGAAGTCCAAGGACCGAATTTTCTGGCTGCCATTTTGGGGCTTGTATCTTGGTGACGGCTGAGGGACAAATCCTCTAGGACTCATTTTGGGGCCAGTACCTTGCTGAAGGCTGAGGGCCAAATCCTCTGGGAGCCCTTTTGGGGCCTGTACCTTTCTGAAGGCTGAGGGCCGAATTTTCCAGGAGCCATTTTTTGGACCAGTATGTTGCTGAAGACCTGGGGCCAAATCCTCTGAGAGCCATTTTGGGGCCTGTGCCTTGCTGAAGGCTGAGGGCCAAATCCTCTGGGAGCCCTTTTAGGGCTGGTACCTTGCTGAAGACATGGGGCCAGATTTTCTGGGAGCCCTTCTGGGACCTGTACCTTTCTGAAGGCCGATGGCCAAATCCTCTGGGATCCGTGGTTGAGCAGTAGCTGCACGGTGCGGTGTGGCCGCAGCTCGGGGCGGGAGGCCGCGGCCTGCAGGGCCCATCCCAGCGGGGACACGCCGTCGTAGTCGATGGCATTGGCGTCGGCGCCGCGCCGCAGCAGCAGCCGCACCAGCTCGGCGTTGGCCGCCCCACAGGCCCGGTGCAGGGGCCGCCTCCAGCTCTCGTCCCGCGCCTCCACGTCGGCGCCATGGTTGAGCAGCAGCTGGAAAAGCTGCAGGGAATGGTCGTCCTGGGCCGGGGCCTGCCCGCAGAGCACGCCCAGCGCCGTCTCCTGGCGGGCGTTGCGGGCGTCGACGTGGGCGCAGCGTCGCAGGTAGAGGCGGGCGTGGTGGCAGAGACGGTGCCTGGCGGCCACATGCAGGGCAGTGTCACCTCCCACCTCGCTCGGCAGCTCCACAGCCGCCCCGTGCAGCAGCAGGAGCTTGGCACACCTGTGGGAAGGGGTTTGGGGTGGTGTAGGGTGAGACATGAGGGATGGTGGGGTGGGGTGAGGGGGGAAGTCCTGCTGGAGCTGGGATTTTTGGGAGGGTGGCACTGTGCCCTGATGCACTCCACAGTGAGGGCAGTGGTGGTTTCTGCAGTATCTCCCTCTGCCCCTTGACCAGGGTTATGCATGGATGGTCATCCTTGACCATCCTGGACTGTCCTTGAATACCTTGACCCTCCTTGACCATCCCAGACTGCCCTTAGCCATCATGACCATCCTGGACTGTCCTTAGCCATCTTGACCATCCCTGATCATCCTTGACTGTCTTCAGCTATCCTTGGCCACCCTGACCATCGTTGACCATCCTGGACCGTCCTTTGCCTTGACCATCCTTGAATACCTGGACCATTCTCAACCATCCTTGACTGCCTTCAACTATCATTGACCACCCTGACCATCCTCAATCATTCTCAGCCATCCCTCACCACCTTGATCACCCCTGACCATCCTGAGTGTCCTGGACCATCCCTGACCATTCCTGAACACCTTGACCACCCTAGCCTCACTTGCTTGGATATAAAAATGGATTTTCCCTCTCCCTCAGAGGGACCCCACACCTGTGCTGTGCTCCTGCTCCAGAGGATTGTGTTTTCACAGGATCACAGAATATCCCGAGCTGGGAGGGACCCACGAGGATCATGGAGTCCAAGGGAGGAGCACCAACTTTTAACTCCCTCCTGCCTCTCTAATTTTCATCTTTTCTTTCACCTCAGGTGCCACTGGAGCCCTGGGAGAGGGTCTGGCCTGACACAGAAGCAGCATGAGAGAGAGAGAAGTCCCAGCCTGATCCTTCCAGCAGCAGGAATGGGGAAGAAGAGGAACCTCAGGGAGGAAGGACAGCACCAGGATATTGCTTGTTTTTCCTGGCCCAGGGGAATGCTAATGAGTGTTCGGAAAGTATCAATAATAAAATAATGAGATAATGCTAATAATGCTAATACTAGTAACAATATACTTGACTTTTTGTGGACCTGCCTCATCGCCTCCACAAGGGTTTGCTGGGAGGATTTTCACTGTCCTTGGCAGTGCAGAATCTATAAACACCTCCCTGAGCTGCTTTTCCTGTGCACCTCAAGCCTGAGATACCAGGAAAAATCCCTTCAGGATCTTTTCCTGCACCTCCCAGGGGTGCCAGCCCTCACCAGAGCCTCCACCACAAATGCTCTGCTTGGGCTGTGGTTGCCTGAGAGTGGATTTAGGTGGGGTTGTGCCATTCCCAAATCCTCAGGCCCCCACTTTCCAATTTCGTTTTTTGCACTAGGATGCTGAATCCCTTTCTTTAGGAGTGGTTTGTCTCCCTGAGGCTTTTTTGGGGCTTGCTGGCTGCTGTTGAGGGGATCACTCAGACTCTTGGTCTCTTTAATTGGTCTTGGCTATCCTTGTCAGCAGGGAATTTGAGGCCCTGATTATGATTATTCTCTTGGGAGTTATGAGCAAGGAGTGATCTCTTCCAGTGAATGGCAAAGGTGGGAGCCTGGGAGGATCATTTTCCTCCTGTTTGGATATCTGGGCATCAGCAGGTTAAGGGGAGAGGCTCTGGTTAAATCTCTAAAATCTCTATTGATGAATTCATGAGCTCCAACACTTCCCCAGCATTTCTGGCTTCCTGTATTTTCATTCACAGCCTGGTTGTTGCCACCAGATTGGACTAAAATCCCATTAAATAAGGCCCAGCAATGGCTTGCTGCTTTTTCAAGGACTCCTCTACAATTTTTCTGGGGATACTGAAAGAGCACACTGAGTTCAGCTTTCTGTTTATCTCAGCAGAAATTCCATGGCAAAATAGGTAAGTTTGTTTTCCATCCAGCCTGGTGCCTAATTTTGACTAATTTAAACTCACTTCCAAGTAATTTGCAGGTGATGGGTGACATCCCCTTGCTGAACAAGTCACTTCTTAAGGTAAATTAAATTTGGGGTGAGTGGTGCCGGTGGTCCCTGCTGTGAGCTCCTGGATCAAATGGAATGGGAGAAAATGATTTGGGATTGATTTTTTTAATCTCTTCACCCATCAGAGAGCCAGGCCAGGATGTGCCCATCCTCCTTTATGCCAGGATGGCTCCCACTGGCTGGGATGAAAACCACCAGGCTGGGAAAGTGGGATTTGTTAGAAATGGGATGTGAAGAACAGCCAGCAGGAGGAGCAGGAGCTTGGGGCAGCAGAGGCTGCAGGGAAATTCCCAAAGTCCCAAAACCCCACTCAGGCCCCAGATTCCTTAAGGAAAAACCTCCTGTTTGTTTTTCCCTCCCATCCCCGGGGTTTATCTGTGAAAGCCCTCATTTTGTCACGTCTCAGAGGGCAGGGCCAGCCCTGTGGCTGCTTCTGGGCTCTTCATTTCTCTGTCAGGACCCAGCCAGGAGCTGCTCTTGCCCAGCTTCCCAAAACGATGGCTCCAAACGCTCCGAGTGCTGTATTTAGCAAGGCTGAACAGAGCAGAGGATGAGGTTTAGCACTAGATGATGCTAAATGCTGGCTTTTCATATCCCTGGGCTTTTTTTCCCTTGCAGTGCTGCTCATTCCCCCAGCCACAGGGGCAGAGTGCCCAGGATGGTGCTGGAACAGCTGGAGAGAGTCTGGAGCTGGCTCCTCTGGGTCAGTCGCCATTTCCTGGAGTTTGGGAGCCTTGACTTGGCCTTTTCAGGCTCCTGCCTTCCTGCTCAGCTCCTGTTTCCGGCTCCTTCCTCCCATTCCCCCTGTCCCTGGTGTTGCTCCCCATCCCGGTGCTCCTCGCACGGAGCCCCTGAGCTCCTGCATGGGCTCATCCCACCCTCCATCCCCCACCCCTCACCTCTGGGGGCTTGGAGAGCTCTGATTCCAGCTCCCAGGGTGGGGAGAAGGCTTGGAGAAGGGAATTGCTCAGCTGGAAGCAGGGTGACACCTTCACGTCCCATCCCTTGGCTTCCCAGCGCTCTTTTCTTGCCGAGCTCTGTCCTCCCGTGTGAGGCTTGAGAGGGGAAATTCCTCTCCAGGCAGGCTCTCCCTGGCCTCGAGGGGAGCCTGGGACATCCAGGGAGCTCTGGAGGAGGGCTCTGCAGATGTTCAGCATCCCTCCCTGCCGTGATGGGAGGCAGGAGCTGTGTCCTGCATCCCTGCCAGGCCCACGCCCGCTCTCCCCTCCCCTCCCCGCCGCCGAGGCTCTTCCTCTCCCCCTCAATTATTTTTATTTTATTTTTTTTTCGGGGTGCCAATAAAGGCAGGCTCCTTTAATCATCCCCAGCTTTAAGAGGGAAAAGGGAGAGCGCCAGGGAGAGAGTGCAGTGAATTTAGAGACTCATCTTACCCCACCATGTTAATTATCTCGGCTGTAAAAAAGAGGTCAAGGAGAGGAACTCTACTAAATAGGCCGACGTTGGCATGAACAGCTCCTAAAGTGAAGAAGGTAAGACTGAACTTTACTGGAACTTTTTTTTTTCCATCTCTTCAAAAAGCTCCTAGATTAAAGCTCTGATATCCTTTTTGTTGAAATCTCATGGATTCTGAAGCTCAAATGGCTGGAAGGAAGCCCAGATAATTTTTTTTTATCCCAGTCACTGAGAGGCTCAAAGGTTTTAAGTCCTGCCCCCATGGTGAATTGCCGAGTATATGGGAATACAGAGGAACCTGGCACATAGGTGTTCTGGCCATTGTTATCGAGAGGGAGAAAAATAAAATAGCTCTCTATGTAGGTCAATGACCTGCTCTTTGTTGTCAGTAAAAAATTAAGGATGACCTAAAATCTACTACTCGACGAAAAAAATAATAAAATAAAAAAAAAGGAGGCGAGGTAAAGTAGTCTCCCCCTAATCAAAGAGGAAATGTTTGTGTTACCCAAAGCTTGACCTCCTCAGTCTCTAACTTTAGCAAAGTCTTTGCTATTGAAAAAGCAGTGGTCGAAACCTCAAACCCTGTCTGAAATGTCTATTAATTTTTGATCTTTCAAGGGAGTTGGCTCAGTTATTGTAGAAGCCCCCGTAGCGCTGGGCGCCGCAGTTAAGGGGCTCGCAGCATTTCCATTATAAAGCCCCAATATTCCAGGCCTTACAACTCAGCTGTTGCCACCTCGGGGCTGTCTGATCCCCTTGGTGGCTGTGCTGCCATCCCCCTCTGCCTTCCAAGGGAATGGAACATGCAAATCAGTGAGAGCAGATCTGTTTTTTAATGCATCTATATAAAACAGTATTTTTTTTCCCAAGCTTGGAAGCAAAGACCTCTGTGGTCCAGGAGATCCTCTGCACGCCCTGGGGTGGTTTGGTGGCCCCATCTCTTCAGGGAGAGAAGCTCAAAATCAGGGAAGCACTGGGGTTTTAGGATCAGGTTGGAGGTGGAAAGGGAGCTCAGGTGAAGGAATTAAAGCCAGAGCTGCCTGCAGCATTCTCCCTCTCCCATCCCGCTCCTTCCATCCCTCACGGCACCAAGGATGTGTTGGATTCATCCCTGGATGTTTTTGGCTGAACCAGGAGTTGATTAACAGCTGATTTTTGGACATCCTGCAGAGGCTCTTATTGATGAGCAGGGATCAAACCTTTCCCTCTCTGGCTGCTTCCCTTCTCCAGAACTCTCTCCCTGCCCATGATATGCTGGAACCTTGCTTTCACCACCTGCTTCCAGGTAATTTTGCCTGCCTGGAGGGCAGAGGATGGAAGCCAGGCTGGCTTTCCAGGGAAGCTGACAAGTGATGGAATTCACTGTGGCCCTGAGCAGTTTCATCAGGATAATATCAAGCGGCTGAGCTCTTTATTAAAAAAAAAAAAAAGAAAAGAAAAAAAAAAAAGAAAAAAAGAAAAAAAAGAAAAATATCCTGGTTCCATGTGTCTAGCTATCCAGGCACATAAAGTCCTACAGAAATATATTTTTCTGTGCTTTTCCATATTTTCCAGGCAATTTTTATGCTCATCTGTGTGATGTTGATCCAGGGTGGGATGTGGGTGCACCTGGAGGAGCTCAGCCCTGCCTGTGAACCAAGGGGGACCCCTATATGGCTTGTGTGGGGTGAGGGGGTGGGAGCACTGCTCCACATCCCATAAACCCATCCTGAGCAGCTCCTGGGGAAGTGTGCTGGATCTGGGCTGCAGGACACACTGATTTTAGGGGAAATAGTCAGGAAAGAGGAGGAAGGAAAGGCTGAGGCTGGGCTGTCCATGGGGAGAAGACCTAGGCTGTGCAATGTGCCTGGCACCAAAATGCCCTTTTTGTCTCTGCTGTGGCAGTGGGGAGGGAGATGTGGGAGCGTGTGGGAAGCCTTGCCATGGATCATGGCAGCTTTTTGTGCTTCATCTTTTTTTGTCTCCAACAGGCAGAGCTCCTGGGCTGTGTGCACAGGGGATGCACAGCAAGGTTAACACAGAATGCCAGAAGGGTTTGGGCTGGAAGGTTTGGGTGGAAGAGGTTTTACAGCAACTTCTGTGAGCCAGGGAGAAGCCTGAGAAGAGGATCCATGTTTGATCAGGGGATCCATGTTTACCCCTGATACAATTTCCTACCAAGGTCACTGGCATAGAAACCAAGAAAGAAAGAAGGATAAATAAGAGAATAAACAAGAGAATAAATAAGAGAAACCTGCAACTGCCTATTCCAATAATTGCGGCATTCACATTTTCTGAAAAATCTCTTCACCCAGGATTTTTCTCCTGGGAAGCTGAGGAGCCTCAGAGAAAAGGAAAACAATTCTTATCTCGTTTGCTTCTCCTGTGCTGTGCTCATGTGGAATGTGTTTGGAGATTGTTCACCCACAGGTGATTGTTCCATTGGGTTCTGCTGGGAGTGGTTTTGGCTCTTTGGCCAAATCAGAGCCAAGCTGTGTCAGACTCTGGAGAGTCAGGAGTTTTCATTGTTATCTTTTTAGCATTCAGTAAGTGTCCTTTCTGTATTCTTTAGTATAGTATAGTATTCTTTAATATAATATAGTATAATAAAATAATAAATTAGTTTTCTGAGAACATGGAGTCAGATTCATCATTCCTGCCTTCATCTGGGAACCCCACAAATACAATTAATAATCCCTTTGTTTGTCTCTTCTAATCAATGAGTAAAGTGTAAAGTTCTGAGCTTTGTAAGAATGTCTAAAAAGCATGCCTTCTAGAATAAAACCAGTTTGAAGCCATCTGTTAATGGAATGTTGTGGCCGCATTTCTCTTCACAGAGAAAAGCAAGGCCCAATTTCCCAAGCACATCTCTCGGATTCACATTCTCTGAACCTCAGAGAAAGAAAAAACCAATTCTTATCTTATTTGCTGCTCCTCCTGTTGTTCACAAGTGTAATGCCTTGTGGAAGATTGTTTACCTGAAGGCAATTGGTGATTGGATTCTGGTGTGTTTGGATTCATTGGCCAGTTGAATCCACGTGTGTGTGTCGGGACTGCTGGCTGGCAGTCACGAGATTCTGGGCAGTTGAGTCGGGTGCTTGTGCAGATTCAGTTTGGATGCAATGAAATATAGTATAAAATAATATAGTACAGAACAATATAGTGTAATAAAGTAATTAATTAGCCTTCTGATATCGATGGAGTCAGATGCATCATTCCCCCTCATCATCAGGGCTGCCTGCTTTAGTACAGAGCATTTCCATCTGTCTCCATCTCAACTACAACAGAAGGGACCCATCCCACCTCATTCCAGGGCAGGGACACCTCCCATTGTCCCAGCCCCATGCCAGCCCCAGCAGGGCAGCCCCAGCAGCGGGTGGGCGCCGTGCTTACCGCAGGGAATCCCACGAGGTGCAGAGGTGCAGCGGGGCCGTGCCGCGCTCACTGAGCAGGTTGGGCTGGGCCCTGTACTCCAGCAGCAGCTCCACGCAGTCGCTGTGCGCCCCCAGGCAGGCCTGGTGCAGGGGGGCCTCTCCCCCCGGGGCCAGGTTGGGGTCGGCCCCGCGGCGCAGCAGGTGCCGCAGGCAGTCGGGGTGGCCGTGGCGGGCGGCCAGGCACAGAGGGGAGCTCAGCTCCAGGCGCTCCTCCAGAGCCCACAGCCCTGCGGGACACGGGAATGGGCGTGGCACTCACATCTCTGAATGGGTGTGGCACTGACATCTCTGAATGGGTGTGGCACTCACAGCCCTGGATGGGTGTGGCACTCACATCTCTGAATGGGTGTGGCACTCACATCTCTGGATGGGTGTGGCACTCACATCTCTGGATGGGGTGTCACACCCTTGAATGGGTGTGGCAAGCACAGTCTCTGATAAAATCCCTTCACCCAGGATTTTTCTCCTAGGAAGCTGAGGAGCCTCAGAGAAAAGGAAAACAATTCTTATCCCATTTGCTTCTCCTGTGCTGTGCTCGTGTGGAATGTGTTTGGGGATTGTTCACCCACAGGTGATTGTTCCATTGGGTTCTGCTGGGAGTTGTTTTGGCTCTTTGGCCAATCAGGGCCAAGCTGTGTCAGACTCTGGACAGAGTCAGGAGTTTTCATTATTATCTTTTAGCATTCTGTAAGTGTCCTTTCTGTATTCTTTAGTATACTATAGCATTCTTTAATACAATATAGTATTATAAAATAATAAATCAGCCTTCTGAGAACATGGAGTCAGACGCATCATTCCCGCCATCATTGGGATATATCCCAGCAAATACAATAAATGAGGCTCCGATTGCACCTGGTCCAGTCCTGCCCCTGCATTCCCTCCCCTGCCCAGCAGCCTGGTGCCTGAAGCAGCTCCTGACTCCTCTTTTCCCATTTTTCTCTGGCAGCTTTAGGGGCTGGATGTGCTCAGTGGCTCTGACTGCAGCTGGGAGAAGGGGAACACAACCCCCTCAGTGCGTGCTCATCCAGGAGTGCCATTCCAGGTGGAATCAGGTGGGCAAGCCAATGCCCTGCTGGCCACCAGGACATGCAGGTCCATGTGCAAGTGGCTGGTAGGAGCTAAAGGCAGCTCAGAATTCCCCAGGAAAGGAAAAGCTGACTTTGCTGGGAGTGAAGGCTCCCAAGCCAGGTGGGAGGGTGATGGAGGGCTGGGTTTGGGATGTGCTGGCTTTGGGATGAGCCAGAGAGAGGAATTGGGTTTCCCAGCAGCTCCAGGACCTCCTGGACCATCTCCTGAGCACCTGGGGTCATGGGGAGCATCACCTCAGGGCATCTTACCCTTCCTGATAGGACCAGGGGGAATTTGGGCTGTGAGCCCTCCTGAGAGCATTCCCAAAACCCAGAATGCCTAATCCCAGCCTGAAGAAATCTTGTGGATGCACAGATTTTACACTTCCACTGGGTTACTGGGAGCAGAAGAGAAGAAAATATTAAAAGTGATGAATATTAATGACCAGAACTGTGGGCTAACCAGAAACCTTGGGCACGCCTAAGGCACCAAAATGCACTGCACCTCTCCTGTTCAGGGTTAGTAAATACCCACTGACTTCATTTTCATTTCCTTCAAAGGAAAAGTACCTGAGAGTCCATAGGAGGCTTGGCTTTTCACCTGCCACTCCAGCTGGTTCTTACTGATCTCAAAGACCAGGTTGACATCTTGGTGGTACCTCTCAGTCAGGAGCTGCAGGCTCCTCAGGTCCCCTGTGACCAGGGCTGTGTAGAACCTGGCGATGGGGGCTCGAGGTCCCAAGGGATGCTCCGGGTCCAACTTGGAGGAAATCC
The DNA here is from genome assembly GCF_047830755.1 of Zonotrichia albicollis. NCBI lineage: Eukaryota > Metazoa > Chordata > Aves > Passeriformes > Passerellidae > Zonotrichia > Zonotrichia albicollis. The sequence goes on from NC_133828.1 coordinate 39,263,973, forward strand.
TCAGCTTTCCTGTCCCAGCTCCTGGTGCCTGGCTCATGCCAGTGCTTCCTGGTGTGCAGGTCTTCCCTGGGGGGATGGCCAGGCTTTTATAGCCCATTGGTTCCATCCTCTTGGCTCATTGTCTAATTATAATCCAGTCCAGGCTCTGTTGTGGAGTATTTATAACTCCAGAGGGGCTGGAGCATGATGGACATGGGCTACAATGAGGATCAGGTGGTCATTGGGCCATGCTGCAGCAGCACCTCTTTGATTGAATTGCTGGATTTTTGGAGGGTCCAACTTGAGACAGAAGTGTTTAGGCTGGGAGGAAAATGGTGCCTAATGTTTAGGAAACTAAAAAAAAAAAAAAAAAAAAAAAAAAAAAAAATTAAAAAATTTAGTCGTGCTGTCTGTCCATCCCCAATAACCTTATTTGTGTCCTCTCACCCAATAACCTTATTTGTGTCCTCTGAGCTCTGAGTCGATTTTATTTTCCCCCCCTCTACATTCTTTTTTTTCATGAAGGTGCTCATAGGAGATTCCAGTCCTGTGGTTGCAATGTGGAAAAATCTGGGCTACGTGTTGCTGGCCCAGCCTGGAACGCTGGGATGGTCCTCGCAGCAAGGTACAAATGCTCCTGGGGCTTTGGCACTCCCAGACAGTGCCTTGTATAGCAGACAGAAAGCTGCCCTGGATGCCAGCAGAGCATTCCCTGCTCCCACTTCCCCTTTCCCCAAGGTCACCGGAGAGATCCGTGCTGGGGACAAGAATAGAGACTGGCATCTCGTGACTGGGAGGCTCTGGGTGACAAAGCCTGCCCTTCCCAGCCCTGCCACCCAGCTCTGTGGGGATAAACCTGCTCAGAGCACATTTTGGGATGTTACACCACAGCTGGAACTGCCTCTGTGTGGAGCCAGCCTGAGGCTGGGAGAACATTTTGGGACCTTCCTGGGGATCCTGAGCATCCCTGAGCCAGCACCCCCTGTGCTGCCAGAGCCACCTGAGGGTCCCCTGTGTGTGTGTGTATGTGTGTGTTGTGTCCCCAGCATGGCTGTGGTGACACTCAGCTCAGGTCCCGGAGCCACAAAATCTCCCTGGGGTGTCCATGAGTGTCACAGACACATTTTATGAAAAATCCTTTTGCTAGCATCTTTTCTCCTGAGAAGCTGAGAGGCCTCAGGAACAAAATGTAAAGAATGATTATCTGCTGCTGTGGAATGCAACAGGTGCATCTTTGGCTGGTTGTTTTTAATTAATGGCCAATCACAGTCAGCTGGCTCAGACTCTCTGGTCAGTCACAAGATTTCAATTATCATTCCATTCCTTTCTTTTCTAGCCTTCTGATGAAATCCTTTCTTCTAGTCTTTTAGTATAGTTTTAATGTATCATTTTATTTTAATATTATATATATAATAAAATAATAAATCAGCCTTTTGAAACATGGAGTCAAGATTCTCATCTCTCCCCTCATCCTGGGACCCCTGCAAACACCAGCACACATGAGGGACGGGGTTCCTGCTGAAGGACCCTCCTTAAGGCCCCTGCTCATGGGAGCAGCACTGGGAGATAATTTGAGACCATCCTATGTGGTTTTTCCTATTTTGTCCTTCTTTTCCCCTTGGTCTCAAGGCTGGTTGGGGTCACCTAGCTGTGCCCATCCTCTGTGTTGGTTTGGAGCCTCCAAAGCCCTCATTTGAAAACATGAAAACCCCCCTGGGCATCCCTGGGCTCAGCAGAGGGTTTGGAGATGCAGGGAGAGGCACAGCCAGGGATCATTCACCCTGGTTTGGCATTCCCAGAGCTGCCCTGGCTCCTGTCCCTCTCCTCTCTCTGGTGACCCTGTCACATATTTCTGTGGTGACAATCCTGCCTCACAGCCAGGGCAGGGATCACCTTCCCCGGGCAGGGATTGCCTCCCTGGGTAAATTTAGCAGGCAGGGCAGACACTGTGGGCTCTAATTCCCTGTGACCCCTCTCAATCTGCATCTATTTGCATATAAACACTGGAGCGCCGTGCCAGGGTTAAAAATACCCAGGGACAGCAGGAGAGGAGAGAAAAGGAACCCTTGGCACACAAACTCCAGGTCTGGGCTCCTGCCAGCCCAGCTGAGAGCTGTGTGATGTGGATGCTGCTGTGGGTTTAAGGGAACGTGGCTGCACAAGGTGGGGCTCACTGCAGAGAGGGGCCAGGAGAGCTGGGCACAGCCTGGGGCTGCCCAGAGCAGGGGCAGAACCCCCTGGTGGGGTGTGGAAGGGAAACAAGGGGGTTCCAACAGCTTGTAGAGCTCTTGCTGCCTTCAGGCAGCGAGTTTGGGCGCTGGAGGAAACCCCACAGCCTCCCCTTGTCACTGCAGTGTGCCTGGGGCACATCCCTGCCAGCACAGCTCTGTGATCCCCGAGTGCCTGACCCTGCCAAAATCAAGCCTGGGGTCCTCCTGCTGTGGCCTTACTTCAGCAGTGCGAAAAATGTGTATTTTATTGTTGGCTTTCTGCAAATATTCAAATGAAAATTATATGTGCTGTGTTAGAAAGTGATGCTGTATTAATTCTCTTAAGTAGTGTGTTAAATATAGTTTTGGGTTATAGCATAATGTTAAAATAGAAACTATGCTATGTAAGATATAAGAAAGGACTTGCACTGACATAGCAGCCACGTGAATCTTTCAGAGAAAGAGAATTTATTGCTCCATTATCAGAATAAACGAACTTCTTCCCACCTTGCTCAGCCCTGAAGATGCTGTCAGGATCAGAGGAAGAAGCTGACACTGACCAGACAGAATCCTGTGTTTGAATGGAATTTATGCACCATGGATGAGGTGTATGAATGTGCAACAGGCTGTTGCTTTTAAGGGTTAATCCTCTGTTAACATGAGTCCTGTTTTGGGCTTATTTTGCCCAGAAAAGGTACCCAGACCATCCTTTTGTTCTTATTGTCTTGTATTGACCTAATCCAAATTATTCAAATTTTTTATTACTGTAATTATATTGCTATTTTTATAACCATTTTATTACTAATAAACTTTTAAAAATTAAAAAAAACCCAAGTGATTTTCCACAAGCAGGGATGCCCCTGCACACACCAGAGCCCAAAAGGGTGACGGGAGCCCCTGCAGCCTCCCCCTCATGGATCTCCAGCACCTTCTCCCTGAACAAAACATGCTGCATTTCCCTTCCCCATTAATAACAGCTTCCACTGCCTGCTCCACTCCCCATCCCTGGCAAAACTCATTCCTGGCACCAGCAGCAGGAGGGGTTGCAGAGAGCCTGTCCCCAGGTGTGCTGCTGTCACCTAGCTCAGCCCTCACTCTGGGGACACCGCGGCCCTGCTGAGGCTGTGGTGAAAAACACCCAGATGTGCAGAGCTCCTGGCACCACCACCCCGATTTACAGCTGGCCCCTGGCAGCAGGCATGGCATTGTTACCATCATCATTATTATCATTGTTATCATTGTTATCATTATTATTGCAGGGAAGTTTCCAGTGTGGCGCAGGGGCCTGCAGCACCGCCTCCTGCATTGCACAGGGGCTGATTTACACCTTGCATCCCCTCCCAGCCGCCCCAAACAGCTCAGACGGGGTCCCTGTGATGGCAGGGCCCCCCAGCACCCCTGGCAATGCCCCCAGTGCCCCACACCTACCTTGGGGCCATGGGAGGGGGGCTCTGCTGGCTGCTGCTCCCTCATGCCCCCTGTGTCCCCATCCCTGCCCGGGCACAGCGAGGGGTGAGCTCCAATGGTGCCACCTTGCCAGGGGCCACCCCGTGCCCAGCACGTCCCCACGTTTATATTTGCAGCTCTCCATGTGACAGCACTGCCCAGCTATGTGCCTGTGCCAACACACATGTCCCTGTCCCTGTGCCTGTGCCTGGGGAGGGGACATGCCTTTAACCCCCCCTAAAACACTTCTGCAGATGCTGCTGCTCCTCTTTAGGAGCTGCTGCCCGGTGAAATATAAACTCGTCCCGAGGCTGCATTGATTTTGTGCAGTTTTTATTGGAAATAAGATGATATTTAAGCATTTCCCTTTAACAGCTCTATATAACGTGGAAAGGTCTCGTGCTACAGTTGGTTTATAGTGGCTTATCTTTGTCAGGTGTAAATAATTCAATAAACCCCTCTCCAAACTCTTTCCAATTATAACTGCACAATTTTCCTTTTTCTTTTTTTCCTTTTTCCCCATCAATTACAGGAATAATAATAAAAAATATTGCTCTTAGCTTAAGTAAAAATGCAATTTGTCCCCACCTCCCTGCCGAAGAGCTGTTAATTATCCCCTGGGAATTCAGTCCTGGGGCACATCCTCTGTGGAAGGTGGAGCCCTCCCAGTTATTTACCCCCTGAGTTATGTGCTCATGGAATGTCACCCTGGGTGCCAGCCTGGAAAACCAGCTGGGCTGACCCTCATCACGTGTTCCCCAGCCAGGCTCAGGACTAGGGGCTCCTTGTGGGGTCCAAAATGTGGGATTTCCTCCTGGGATGGGAGACACCGAATCTGTGATTTGTGTGGCACCCTCGCCCCTCACGGACTGCCACCAAACAGGGTTTTGGGAAGGGCGACAGGGTGAGGACACAGCACTGGGCACTGCAGGACTCAGAGCCCAACTCTTTCCCCCCAGCTCGTGGAATCTGGAGCAGGCTCACCCCATTCCCACCTGGAATTCTGTCAGAACCCAGGACATCCCTCTGGCTGCCCTGCAGGACTCCAGACCCTGGCAGGGGCTCAGAGACCTTGGCACAGAGTCACAAACACCTGTGCCTTTGATTCAGCCCATGGAAACAATGACCAACCTTGTGTGAGGAGTTACAAACCACAAGAGTTTGAGTAGAATGATAGTGAATTTGTCACAGGGTGAAAAAGTAGAATTTTGGGGTTTTAGAATGGGGATTCAGGGGGCAAGATGGAGGAATCTGGGCATATCCAGACTTTCTCCTCCTTCTTCTTGGCCTTCATCTTCTGCTGTGATGTTGGCACTTTTAGATTGGTTTAGAGTAGAAGCTCACTGTCTAACGTAGATGTTAGGTATTGGGAAATTATTGTAAATAAAGTACACATAATTTTAGTATAAAAAGCTAACACCACCCTGAGAGTGGTCAGTGTGCCTCAACCCAGCCTGCTGGACAGACCTCAGCAGGTCAGAGAAAGAATTTTACAGATAAGAGAAAATAAACAACCTTGGAAAGCAGAACTGAGGAATCCTGACTTCTTCGAGCGTGGAGCTGGGAGAAAAAGAGACTCTTTAGTACCTCTTTTATCCCATTTCAGCAACACAAAACCCAAGGGAATTGGAGGTGCAAGGCCACCACGAGCTCCAACAAGCCCTTCCCTTGGCTGCATGTCACCCCTGAGCACAATTAGAGTTTGACACCTGGAAGTGCCAGGCAGCTGTGGGGGTTATTTATGGGCTGGGGGATGTGTTTCCCAAGCACAGCCCCAACAGAAAGTTCCTGAGATAATTGCTTGCCCTCTGGGGTGCAGGAGAACAAACCCAGCCATCCATCCCACGCCCATTTCTGGGGGATTGATTTATCCCTTCCCACTGGACACACCGCCAGAGCTGGGCCTGTCAGGGTTAATTAGTGGGGCCTTGGCCAGGTTCATCAGGGCTCCTCCTCTCCTTGGGGCTCCAGGAGGGAAGCACCTGGTTCTGCCCCCATTCCTTCCCATCACCTGTGGGGCAAGGGCTGCAAATTACAGGTTTGGTTGTGCTGTGCTGCGCAGCTGGTCCTGGCTCATGTGTCACAGCACGTTGTCCCCAGTGCCACCCCTGAGCTGACCCCACTGTGGGTATGGGGGGACAGGGCTTTGGGGTGTCCCTGATGGCTGCAATGTGGTGTCACCAGCAGGGCAGTGACATCCCCGGGCTGGGGGATTGGAGGGAGCAGGGATGGGGTTGGAAACATCAAATGGAACAGTGGGAAAAGGGGCAGGACCTGCTTTAGGGTCAGAAATGACCCAGTGAGGATGGGGCAGGTTTTGGGGCCACGTGTGTGTGATGTCCCAAACCACCCCCAGGGAGAGGAGGTGATGTGGGGCTTCCATTCCAAGCCCACCAAACCCCAAATCCCAGATGGGCCTGATGCCTGTTAGCATTTCCCAGAATCCCAGAATAACGAGGTTGGAAGAGCCCTCCAAGACCATCGAGTCCAACCCATGCCCTGTTTCTCCCTGCCCAGCACCCCCTCCCTCCCTGAGAAGCTTTTTGGGAAGGAGTGGCAGGCATTTGGGATGGAGATGGGAGTAATTAGGGTAATTAGGGGTGTCACTTCCCAAACTTTGTGCTGAGAGGTGCCAATGGCTCGTTGGCACCATTCCCATCTCCTGCTGATCCCCCAGCCCTTTCACTGCTCCAGTTATTGCCAAAGAGAGCCCAGGGCTGTACCCAGGCCTTGACCTCTCCTCAAACCTTCACTGGGGCTTAGAGCCCACCATGCCCAGGCCAGTCCTACGAGCTGATGTCCAAACAGAATTTCTTGGTGGATTTTTTCGTCATTTCACCCCATTCTCTTTCCCCTCTGGTTTGTTTTTTTTTTAATTTGTTTTTGGTTTTATTTTGTTTGGTTTTTTGTTTGGAGGGGTTTTTTTGTGTTGTTATTTTTGTGGGTTTTTTGGGTTTTGTTTGGGTTTGTTTGTTTTGGTTTGGTTTATTTTGTGTCGGATTTTTGTGGGTTTTTTGTTTTCTTTTTGGGTGTTTTTGTGGGGTTTTTTTGTTTTTTTTTTTTTGTTTGGTTGGTTGGTTTGGGATTTTTGATTTATTTTTGTGTGTGTTTTTTGATTCCTGGAGTTCGAACTTGAGTTATTTTGACTCAGAAAGCCAACATCCTGCTCCGTGGGTGGTCAGGCACTGTGGCTTCTCCTTGCTCCCCAGAATCCCACAGACAGTGCTGTGCCTGGGGTGGGAATGTGGGAATGTCCGTCCTGTGGGGGCAGCAGGTGATTCGGGTTTCCCATTTGCTCGTGATCCACTGAGCCATTCCATAAATGGAATGGTGGCGCAGGGCAGGACCTGCTTTAGGGTCCTGGCTGGGTCAGAAAACACCCTGTGAGAAGATGGGGCAGCTTTTGGGGCCAGGTGTGCCCACACCAGCGACCTTCCCACCACCCTGAAGGAGAGGATAACAGCCTTGGAGCCAGAATTCCTTGGGTTTTGTTGGTTTCTGGTGGCTGAAGCAGCACTGGAAATCCTTTTCAACCACAGCCCAGCTCTCTCCATGCAGAACAGGAGTTCCAGGACAAGGGTAGTTCCTTGAGTGTGTTTTTCCATGTTTCTGAACCTGGCTGTCTTCTCCAGGCTCTCCTTGCTCCGTTCCTTGTTTTGTGCTGCTGTGGGTGCCTTCCCCCCTTCCCACGTTTCCATTACTCCTGGTTGCCTTTTCCTGGTTGGGAAAACTGATTTAGGGTCAACCCTAAAGGAAGGAAACTGGCAAAGGCTGTTAGGGAATGCTGGTTTGGAGCTGCCCTCCTGTCACTGTCACTTGTCATTTTCTGGAAAATCCTCTTTGCCCAGGATCCTTCTCCTGGGAAGCTGAGAAGCCCTAGAGAAAAATGAAAACAACATTATCTCCTTTGCTTCTCCTGTGTTTTGCTGCTTTGGAATGTGGTTGGAGCTTGTTTATCCACAGGTGATTGTTTGACTGGTTCCATGTGAATTGTTTTGATTTAATGACCAACCAGTGCCAAGCTGTGTCAGGACACTGGCAAGAGTCATGAGTTTTTCATTATTATCTTTTTAGCTTTCTGTCTGTATCCTTTCTGTATTCTTTAGTATAGTATTCTATAATATAATATAATGTAATGTAATGTAATATAATAAAATAATAATTCAGCCTTCTGAGAACACAGAGTCAGATTCATCATTCTTCCCTTCCACAGGGGTCTCAGAAAACCCCATACCCTCCTGGGAAGGGAACAGCTTTATTTTGGGTTTCTCTCCTGCTTTGCTTTAGTTGTGTCATTAATGATGATTTTCTTGCTAATTGGAGCAACTTGAAGCTTCACACTTGTCAGGAGAGGAGATTCCACCCTTAGGAAGCTGAGTGGGTTTGTTTGGGGATGCTCAGAGGAGGTTAGGGGTGGGATAAGTGATTTTCCAGAGGATTGGGGGAAGCTGGGAAGGATTTGGGGTTGGCATTTCCCTCCTTTGGCTTTAAGGCTGTTGGGAGGTGGGTGCAGAGCCTGGCAGTGCCCTGCTCTGGGGGGTTTGGGGTGGGATGGGGGTCTCTCCATGCTGGCACATCCCCTGGGGCTTTCCCTACTATACCAAAAAAGGGATTTCAGCCCAGGGCTGTGACATCCCCTGGGGCTTTCCCTACTATACCAAAAAAGGGATTTCAGCCCAGGGCTGTGACAGCCCCACAAGCACTGTCCAAACCCCAACAAGAGCCCCAAACCATTTGGGGATTTTGTGCAGCTTGTTATCTTAGGCGTAAGGTTTTTTATTTTTTTTTTAATTTGAAATCCCAGCACGAAATAATCCTCTTTTTCTGGTCGGAATAGAAATGGCTTGATGCCACGAGGCAAAAAAAAAAAATTAAAAAAAAAATAAAAGGCAGCTCTACCCAGTGCTGTGCTGATTTGCAAGGCTAGTGAGAGACTACAGAAGGTGTTTTCAAATAGACTCTGATATTTTCAGTGCTTGAAGAGGGCCCGACTACATGACACCTTTTTTGAAGCCCTGATTTACAATGGCCCCAGGCTGAGTGCATTATAATTTGCTGCCAGAAGTTCCAAAGTCGCAGTACTTTCAATAATGAGGAGAGAAACCCTAATACCAGAAGACTTTTCCCTTTCTTTCTTTTTTTTTTTTTTTTTTTTTTTTTTTTTTTTTTTGGGGCATTGTGTTTAATGAAAAGCTAAAAATGTGCTAATTTGTAAGTCCTGTTGTGGTAGTGGCATCGGAGGCTTTTGAAATGCGTTACTGACTTGGGGAGTATTAAGGAAAAATGACATTTTGCTACTAGCAGAAAAGTCAATTATAATGTTTCCACACTTTAGAAAATTGCTGATGCAGGATGGGAGTTAATAGAACAGTCAGCTTCACTTTGTGTTACCGGATTTGGGGGGTTTTGCTGAGAAACCTGGGCTTGTTTTTAAATTCTGATGGCAGCTTCAATCCCGGGCTGCCGCGGGTGCTGTGAGCCTGGGCTCAGGCAGGCTGGGATGTGTTCCCTGCTCGTTCCCACCTGGAGCTGCCAGCCTGGCGTGCTGCAGAAACAGGGAAATCAGCATCAATGAAGATGTAGTGCTTTGCAGTCCCTTTGATCCATCCCTGGTGGTGCCGGAGCTCTGAGCCTGCTGCACTCTGCAGAAGAGCCCCGAGCACTCATTTCAAACATTTACAGCCAGAAACAGGGGAAGGAGCTGCTCTTTCCCACCGTGCTCCCAGTGCAGCCTTTCCCCCTCATCTCCTGGGGAAGAAAACAGCAGAAAACTTTTTGCGAGCTCCTGGGGGAAGGAGGGTGGCAGCTCCGTTAGAACAGAGTTTCAGGGCTGCTGGTGAATCCCTGTTGTGGTGTTGGGAGGGTCCCTAGGATGAGGTGAGAGATGAGAATTTGACTCCATGTTCTCGGGAGGTTGATTTATTATATTATGATATTATATAAAATAAATTTTATACTAAAGAAAGAGAAAGGATACATCAGAAGGCTGGAAAGGAATGAATAACAAAAACCTGTGACTGACCACAGAGCATGACACAGCTGGGCTGTGATTGATCATTAAGTAAAAACAATTGACATGGAACCAATCAAAGATGCACCTGTTGGGAAGTAACTTCTAGACTACATTCCAAGCAAGCAGATAATTGTTGTTTACATTTCTTTTCTGAGGCTTCTCAGCTCCTCAGGAGGAAAATCTTGGCAAAGGGATTTTTCAGAAAATATTCTAGTAGCAAAAGCCCAGGGCTGGAGCTGTCAGGCAAGCAGGGGCAATCCCAATGATCCCATCTCTGGGCTGGCACAGGTGAGGAGGCAGAGCAGCTCAGGCTCTTTTATTTCCAGCCCTTTCCACGGGCAGGGACACCTTCTACTGTCCCAGGGAGTTCCAAGCCCCATCCTGGCCTTGGACACTTCCAGGGATGGGGCAGCCACAGCTTCTTTGGCAATTCCATTCCAGGGCCTCCCCACTCTCCCAGGGAACAATTCCTTCCCAATATCCCACCTATCCCTGCCCTCTGGCAGTGGGAGCCATTCCCTGTGTCCTACTCCAAGCATGGCCTTGGGGGCTGCACTTTAAGCACATAAAAATCCACAGGGCAGGGAAATGCCAAGACTTTAATTATCTTCTGCTCCCCCTTCCAGGTGTTCCAAAAAGGGGCTCCTGCTTGGTGTCGTTAAAATTGGAGGGTGGGGGAATGAGCATCAAGACTTTTCTAAAAGTCATGTCATATGTAGTTCTCCTGAGTTTGCAGGAAGCAATTAAGGCAATTAATTTATTGGTAAATTATCTGATGATGAAGTACAAAATAACTGCAATGAAATGCTGACATTCACATTAATACCGAATTAGTTACTGTATTATGACTGTTCTTACAATGAATGCCCAGTAATTTAATAGTAATGGGACATTTAAATAATTTAGCTGATCATTCTCTAGATCACTTCCATATATAAATGAGCATGACAGCTTCTCCTCTCAGCTTTGCTGCTGCTGGATTGCTGCCACCTCCACACCAGCAGGCACAGCAGCCTGGCCTCTCTTTGCTGTCCCCCAGAGCTCCTCTTTTGTGGTGTTTTCTGGGGTTTCTCATGGCAGGAAGGAATGAATCTGACTCTAGGTTCTTAGAAGGATATTATATGATATGATATTAATTTTATGTAATAAAATACAATAAAATTGATTTTATTTATTATCATTTTATTTAATTATTTATATTTTATTATTTACATTTCAGTATTTTATTATTCCATTTTATTTTATTTTTCATTTCATTATTTATTTTATTTTATTATTAATATTTTCTTTATTTTCTTTATTTTATTTTATTTCATTTTTTATTTTATTATATTATTAATTTTTTCTTTATTTTATTTTTTCTTTATTTTATTTTTTATATTATATTGCTATACTAAACTATACTAAAGAATAGAGAAAGATACTTACAGAAGGCTTAACAAGATGATAAGGACAAAACCTGTGACTCTCCAGAGTCCAACACAGCTGGCTGTGATTGGTCATTAATGAATAACAATTCACATGGAACCAATCAAACATTCACCTGTTGGATAAACAATCTCCAAGCCACATTCCAAAGCAGCAAAACACAGGAGAAGCAAATGAGTTAATATTGTTTTCATTTTTCTCTGAGGTGTCTCAGCTTCCCAGGAGATGAAATCCTGGCAAAGGGATTTTTCAGAAAATGTGACAGTGACAGAGGAGGGGGCAGAGCTTTTCTGCTTTATGGGATGGCTTGGGTTGAGGGGACCCTAAATTTCATCCAGTTCCACGCTGTGCCATGGGCAGGGACATCTTCCAGGGTCTCAAGTTGCTCCCAGCCTTATCCAGCCTGGCCAGGGACACTTCCCCATCCCTTTGTCACCTCCTGCACCCCTGGAGCTGTTTGTTGAACCAGCTGGGGCTTCTGGACCCTCACAGAGAGAAAGAAACGCAAGCAGCCACCAGTGCAAGCTGCACCTAAAGGAGACACTCTCTCCTTTTATTTCTTGGTTTTATTTGGGTGTTTTTGTGCTTTGGTGTTTTTTTTTGGGGGGGGGGTTTGGGGAGGAGGTTTTTTGTTTTTTAAATTTTGGTTTTTTTTTTTTTTTTTTTTGTTTTGGTTTGGTTTTTTTTTTTGTGGGGGTTTGGGGGGATATTTGGGGGATTTTGGTTTTTTTTGGTTGGTTGGTTTTTGGGGTTTTTTGGTTTTTTTGGGGGGCCTTTTGGGGGCAGTTTTTTGGGGAGGTTTTGGGGTTTTTTGGGGGGATTTTGGTGGGTTTGGGGGGTTTTCTTGAATTTTTTTGTTTCTTGGGTTTTTGGGGGGCCTTTTGGGGGAGTTTTTTGGTGGGTTTTGGGTTTGTTCTGGGTTTTTTTTGTTGTTGTTTTTTGGGGGAGTTTCTGGGGGGTTGGGGTTTTTTTGGGGGGGTGGGGGAGCCTTTTGGTGGGTTTGGGGGGTTTTCTTGGGTTTTTTGTTTCTTGGGATTTTTTGGGGGGGTTGGCGGAAATTTTTGGTGGGTTTTGGGTTTGTTCTGGGTTCATTTTTGTTTTTTGGGGGGAGTTTTTAGGGGAGAGTTGGGGGTTTTTATGGGGTTTTTTTAGGGATTTTTGGGGATGTTTTTTTGTTGTGTTTTTTGTTTGGGGTTTTTTTGTTTGTTTGTTTTGGTTTGGTTTTTTTTTTCATTTTTAGTTTGGTTGTTTGTTTTTTATTTGGTTTGGTTTGGTTAATTTTATTTTTTGTTGTTTTTTCCCCACGAACTGGTGCCTATCTGGCCAAACCTGGAGGTGTGTGGAAGCTCAGCACCCTCGCTGTGCCCTGGAGATGGATGCTGCCAGTCAGCTGCTCTGGCTCTGCTATTGAGATTGCAGTGAGGCTGCTGAAATATGAGTTAATGGGCTTGCTTACATCCTCCTGAAATGTGCTCCTTCCATCACCCCAGCCCTGCTGTCAGCCCTGGTGTGCAGAGGAGGGCTGTGCTGTCGGCAAGATTGAGGGCAGAATTACCCAAATTAGTTTCCCTGTATATGAGAGCAGAGATGAGGGGGTTTTAAACACCAAGCCTGTCAGCTCTTTGGAGCTTTTCTGCCCAAGGATGAAGTTAGAAGTGCCTTATTTGATCAATCTGGGGTGTGCTGCTGAGTTTGGGCACCCACAAAGAAGAAGGGATGGGAAGCTGATGTTTGCAGCTGCATGCTGCCATGGATTGAAGCCAGGGGCTGGCAGCTCCTAGTGTGGGTTATCCCACATTATATCCCTCTTGTGGATGTTCCAGCAGCTGGATTTCTGCTGGGGGAAGGGCCGGTGTCCATCAGGAATGTCCTGAGGGGTGACACAGGGGAGATGGAACAAGAATTCCCTCTGTTGTTGCTTGGATCTCCTTGGTGGGGCTGGAGGTGCAGCCTCGAGGTTGGAAGGGGGAAACCATGGGGAGCCCTGAAGCAGACTGTGAAATACAGCTAGGAAGGACCAGAGAAATCCCAAACTGGGGTGGCTCCATCCTGTGTGCTGGGGTAGCCTATAGAGAGACAATTCCCTTTATTAACCAGACCAATCCAGTTCACAGTGACACAACTGCTTGAATCCTTTTCTGTGCAGTCTGTTACACCCAGGAATCCTCCCAGGCCCTCCTGTGCCTGACATGAAGGTGCTGCTGCCTCCATGAGCATCCTATGGGGTGTCCCAACGCTTTAGAGTGTCCTTATAAATCCTTTGCCCTCAAAACTGCTGATTTGTAAGTAAACAACGCTCATGAAACAACAAACTGTTTGCTGTTTATGCAAACAAGCTAATCAGGCATTACTTTCTATGGCAAAATAGATTAAAACCAGATTTTGGTGGCCATCCACCCAAATCACCAGCTGGCTGCTTGGCTTTTTTCTGCTGACACCCACAGATATGAATTTGTCTGTGCTAAGGCCTCCAAAGGTGCAAGTGCTGTTCCTCCTGCAGCTGTGTAAATATCCAGCTTGTGGTGGATTGCACCAAGTGCCTCCTAATCCATCCCAATTAAAAAGCAGTCTTTAGAGCTGTAATGGTTTTATTGAGGACTGTAATGCTTTAGACCCACAGATATATAAAGCAGTTAGTTTTATAAAGCATATAGGATATTAAAGTAATGAAAGACATTAAAGTGACATCAATTTTTAAGGAGAGTTACTTGCTGAAATAAATGAGTATGGCCTAAAAGTTGATGGCATGTTACAGGCCTGAGTAATGAACCCTTCTGCCCCCTAAAATCTCTTAGAATAAATAATGCTTGAGCAAGTCAGTGGTCATTAACTCTTTATCCTCTGAGAGCTACATGTTACATCTCATCTGATTTTCTTCCCCTTTTTTAACTTTAATAAACCCATTCAGAGAGGAATTCTCTTCCCTGGAATACCTATAACATTAATTTGTCATGCCTTCACAGAGAAATAGAGTTGTGACTGGTATGGCCAGGTGAAAAATCCTTGAGAAAGTTACTTTTTCCCTTTCCCTTTCCCTTTCCCTTTTCCTTTTCCTTTCCCTTTCCGTTTCTTTCTTTTTCCTTTTCCTTCTTCATCTGTTGCATGTTCTGCGAGCCACGCTTTCCCCAGCGGGGTCTTGCCATACCAGGCCTGGAGAACAAAAAAAGCATTTAATAAAAAAAAAAAAAAAAAAAAAAAAAAAAAAAAAAAAAAAAAAAAAAAAATCCCCAAACCTCTTAAAATCCAGGCTGGCTGGTGGAGAAGCCAAAATGAAAGCCTCAGATCTCTTGAGAACATGATTATCCCAAGAAGTGCAGCAATTGATCGAGCTGAGTCTCATTAACAGCAATACTTAGCTGGGCCATTTGTGTTGCTATAGTTATGGAAATGTTAAATTCCATGATCAACCCCCATTTCCAGAGAATATAGCTCTTGTCAGAGCTCCCTCTGCTCCAGACTTGGCAACAGACAAATCATCCCCTCCTCGTGCCTCTGCAAATCGATGCAGACAGCTTTGATTTCCATGAGGGAGCTCAGGAAGCCAAACAAACCCCCAGCATTAGGAACCTGTTTATTGCTTTCAGATGCCTGCTCACAGGCCTGTGACTTGTAAATGATTCTGCTGGAGCTGCTCTGCACACTTGTCCAGCTCCTGGTGTCAGGGAGGCAGCTCCAGGCTGTGTCAGAGTGATGGGGAGTGAAGGAGAAGGGGAGGCTTTGAAGGCAGCCCTGGGTGGGAATTACTCCTTCCTTACTCCTTCCTTACTCCTTCCTTACTCCTTCCTTACTCCTTCCTTACTCCTTCTTCCCTACAAGAACCTCACTCAACAAAGTCCTGCCTAAACCAGAGATTCAGACTGTGCCAGGCATTGATAAAATTCCTTCCTGACCATGGGCTGCTATTTAATCTCACATCTCTGCCCAGGTCATCTCCAAGCTCCCTCCCAGTGTGGCATCCTGCAAAATCTGCCTTTTCCATCTGCTTTGCCCCAAATCCGGCTCCCAGCTTGAGCCTCTTCAGGCATCCCTGAAGAATTTGTCTTCTCCAGTGTGTGTTACAGGAAGAGAAGCTGGGAGAAGAGGTACTGGAAGGGAATAGGGAAGGAAAACTCAACATGTCCCTCTCCTGACCCCAGATGGTCCTTCCTGGTGCCACCTTTACAAGGTGGGGTAAAACATCCACTGCAGTTCTGCTTTAATTATCTGAATTAGCTGAGCATCTCACCTTCAAAACCCCGATAAAATCATTCTCCAGCCTCCTGGGTGCCCACATCCAGGCAGGGCATGGATGGTGGTGGGCAGGAACCCCATGGCTCTCAGTGAAGTTGAATTTTGCTGCCTCAGTCCCAGGCCAAAGTATTCCAGGTTTTGGGAGAACCACAGAGCTGGGCTGTGTTGCTGTTTCTGGCCCATCCCACGAGAGGGATGAGGTGGGGACTGTGAGTTTGGGCTCCCTGGCAGAAGCTGAGGGAAGCCAGGAGAGCCCAGTGATATCTCTGGCCTGGATGAGACTCCACAAGGCCACAGGGATTTTATTTCCCCCTCAGTTTTGTCTCCTGGGTGTAACACCCTCCAGACCTTCTGTGGGAGGTGGAGAGGGTGGGAAAACCTTGCCAAGAGCTTTCTGGGAGCTTGGTGGGGTGGAAAGAGCTGTTTGAGCATCTCCCTGCCAGCTCTGGGTCACTGGCAAAGGACTCGAGGCATTTGGCAGGAGAAGCCAAGAGACCCTGGATGTCTCTTTTTGTTCTCTTCCCAATTCTTTGTGCAAATATTTCAGTGCACAACAGTAACTTTTTGTCTGTTTAGCTGGTGGAGCTGTTCCATGAAATTAGCTCCTCAGACACAGCTAAAATTAAAGTCCATTTACCACCAGCAGCTGAACTGGGGATGGAAGTTACTGGCAGCAGCGACTGATCAGTGTTAAAATATTTGGCTTTTGGAGGAATGATGTCCACAGGCTTTGGAACGGGTTCTCTTAGGTATTTCTGTGGCTGCCACGTCCCTGGAAATGCTCAAGGCCAGGCTGGATGGGGTTTGGAGCAACCTGGGATAGTGGAAGGTGTCCCTGCCCATGGAATGGGGTGGAACAAGGTGGGATTTAAGGTCCCTTCCAACCCAAACCGTTCCATGATTTTGGTCCAGTCACTACCAGGCAGAATTGGTGTGGTGAGCTGGCTTTGCCTCTCCAGAAATCCCTTCTGTGTAAGGATTTATATCAACCACCCTGGTGCACTAATTTATAATTTCAAAAAATGGGAATGTGTAATTGGGGCAGAAATTTGAGTAAATGGAAGGCAGAAATCACATTGTCACCAAATTTTGCATTATTTATACTCATTTTGGAACACTGGCAGAATATAAATGTCAGACTGGGAGATTCATGCTTTCAGGGAAGAAAAACCCAAGATTCATCACAGGGCTAATCTTCACTTGGAACACAGTGTTTTAGCTGCCCCACTTCCACAGGGGACACAGCAAAGCAAAGGGAAAGGTCCAGAAATGGCAGTGATTGGAAGCTTGGGAAGAGAGGCTTCTGTGTGAGGAGAGATGGGGATTACTGGAGTTAATTAATGCACAAGGCTATTTTGACAATCCTGCTCCCCTGTGCCATATCTCAGGTGCTGCAGCAAGGCTCCGTGACATTTAAAAGGGAAACAAAATTCCACCAGATATAAGGAAATACTTTCTTAAGGGCTGTAATTAATGCAAGGAGATGATTGCCATGGGATGCTGAGGACAGGATCATTTGAGCTGTGTTCCAAATGAAGGGCTGCCTGGGCACTTTGTGCTGTACAAAACAGGAACATTTTATAGTGCCTGGGATAATATTTTCAAGTTAAACTCACACTAAATACTTGCTCTCATGTTTCAGGGTACAAATGGATTACTACTTGGAGCTGGGAATGATGGAGTATTTTTTTTCCTCTTTGCTGTAACACTGAACCATTAGCCTTTCCCTGAGGAGAGATAGTGGTTTAGTGAGCAAGCATGAGGAAAAAAAAAAGGGTAATTTGCCAAATATCACAAATTCTACATGTGCTGAGTGAGCCAAATGGCTCTAAATGGAAATTGGGAAGTACTCAGCAGGGCTGGAAGAAATGTGCACTGTCATTAGGTCAGCAGTGGGAGAAGCCTTGGAGAACACTGTGGGAATCAGCATCCTGGTTGTGCTGGGAGCTGCTGGGGGGAGCAGGACAACAAGGAAACCTCCCAGCCAGGAAAGGTTCCTGGCTGAAATTAGATTACAGGAATTATTCCAAATAATTCCTAGAAGCAGTAGGAATTACGGGGGCCATGGGATGGAGAAAGCTCTTTTGGGGTCTCCTGGAGCAGTCCAGAGGTCTCACCTCACTGGGAGACAGCAGGGCTCTGCCCAGTGCCCAAGGACTTTGTAGCATTTATCAAGCTGGAAAGTGATCCATGGGTACTTGAGGCATGTGTGGAATCACAGAATCCCAGACTGGTTTGGGCTGGGAGGGTCCTTAAAGCTCATCCCATCCCACTTCTTGCCATGGCAGGGACACCTTCCACTATCCCAGGCTGCTCCAAGCCCCATCCAACCTGGTCTGGGACACTTCCAGGGAGCAGCAACAGCTTTTCTGAGCACCCCGTGTCAGTGAAAAAAATACACCTCAAACTCTCAGTTCTGCCCTCAGGATTTTATAGCCCTGAGGGATGGAGCTTGAGGCAGAAACTCATTTATTTTAAAGCCTGGAAGGAAAACTAGATTCTAAAGAAATTATTTTTGAAATGATTTAAGAGAAGGGCTTAGAATGGATATTGAATGGCCAGGTGCTTTGCCTTCTCAAGGTGATGTATCCAGGCTTGCTGAACACCTCAGGTCTGGAAGGGAAAGGACAAATGCATGGAATTGATGGTCCCTGTGTGTTTTATCCATGCATGTGGGAGGCTACTCTGCTCAACATGAGCAGCAGCAGGTTCACCAAAGAACCTGCCAGCTGTGCTGCCAAAATAAGGACTGCTTTGGCACATCCAGCTGGGGGGAGATGGGTTTTGGTGCTGTTGAGCCCTAAATCACCTCTCAAATGGTGAGGTGCCAACCCACCAGCACAGTGAGCAGGTCCCTGCACCACGTGTGGCTGGACATGGCAGGGGATGTGTCCCAGACTGCAAGGCAAGATGTATTCTGTTACCATCTGCATGGCAGCTGTCTTTTGTCAAGTGGGCAGCTTTCCTTATCTCTTCCACACCCACTCCTCCCTCTGGGGAGACACCTGCTGATAACAGCTATGGAATGTCACTGCATGGCTGATAAGAACTGCAGCATCCCATTGGGAGATGGGAGCCCAGAGGGAGGAGCCAAGCATTCCTGCCTGGATATAATCTGGAGGTTCTGGAACACCAGCACAGCTTCTGCACTGGATTTCCCAGAGGAACAGCAGCTGCCTCTTCCCCTGGACCTTCAGAGGAAGAATCCATCCTTCTACAGGATCCCTGCTCCAGCAGAACCAGCCCTGGCACTGCAGGAGGGCTGAGCCACAATTCCAATGGCACTGCTGCCAGCACCCTGACCCACAGGGTGTCAGGTTGGGTTCTGACTCTGTCAGTGTTGTTCTAGTGTACTGCATTGTTTCTTTTATCCTTTTATTTTTTTTTCTTTTCCCTATTAAAGAACTGTTATTCCCTGCTCCCATATTTTTGCCTGAGAGCCCCTTAATTTAAAATTTATAGCAATTCAGAGGGGTGGGGAGGGTTTACATTCTCCATTTCAGGGGAGGCTCCTGCCTTCCTTAGCAGACTCCTGTCTTTCCAAACCAAGACAAATGACAAAAGACACGAAACAGAGAATTCACCTGGAACGCTGCTTCCTCCTCGTTGTACACTGGGTCGTGTCTGGCCAGGGAAGTGACAAACTCAATAGTCCTCAGGGGCTTCCTGGCCATCTGCAGCAGCCTCAGCTCAGTCAGCACAGCGTGCACCACCTCCACAACGTGGCCCTGGGTGTAGCCATCTGACATGTGTGCCAGGCAGTTGAGGTTCAGCAGCTTGGTGAGGGTCCCACCACCCTGCAGGATGTAGTGCTTCCACAGGGCTGAGCACCAGGACATGCAAAAGAGACAGTGCAAAGACAGAAATTCAATGAAAGCAGGAGAAAGATATTTTGTTATTATTTATTTTGTTACTGGAACAAGAAAATAAGGACTAATAATTAGGAAAGCCAAAATTCAAATTTTTTTTTGTGTGCTCTCTTTTCCCTTCAGATTTGCAGCATAGGGCTTTTAGGCATGAGTGCTTTTAAACCCTTACTGAAAATTTTTGGTTTGTGCCAGTGCCTTTCACTACTGAATTTATGGTCTAGTTATTCAAAGGCAGGCAGGAAACAATCAATTTTAAGAAGGAAATCCTTATTTCCAGAATAAATCCTTATTTCCAGCTCAAATATAATAACATTTTATTATTATTTATTTTGATATTGGAACAAGAAAATAAGGACTATTGATCAGGAAAGCCAAAATTCAATTTTTTTTTTTTTGGTGTGCTCTCTTTTCTCTTCAGATTTGCAGCATTAGTGCTTTTAAACCCTTACTGATAATTTTTAGCCATCAGTCAGTGCTTCTCAGCAAGTCCTTGAGGGCACACAGAGTGGGCTGGGTATGTGTGTAAGAAGGGAAAGAACCACTTGTGTGTGTCCACAGAACCTGTCCAGTGCTCCCATTTGGATGTGCAGAGTTTAATGCCTTTACCACCAGCCTGTTTTTATTTCTCTGACCCTCATCACAGCTTATTCCTGCTGAGCTGAGGGGCTCCATGTCCCAAAGGCTTCCAGCTATCAAGCACATGTTTAAAGGTGCAAATTTTCTGTGATTGGGGTTTTGCTGGTTACTTGAAAGGTGAACTTGGTTGTATCTTTTAGCTGTGAACTTCTGTGACCTGATTGATTTCTTTGGGGTTGTGAAGTGGCTGAGATTTTGTTCCCAAAGAATAGGAATAATACCAATTTTTTGCTTTGTTTTATGTTGAGTAAAGCTCTATTTCAGAGAAATTTAGGAGAGCTTTGATACGGCCTCCTCAGGCTTTGCTTTAAAGCATTACATAGAAATATTTGGAAAAGATTAGGAGGATTATGGATAAGAGGTTAAAAAGTTCCTTGAATGAGACATTTTGAGTCTGCTGTGCCTGAATGCTCAGATGTAGCATGAAGATGTTGGGTGGAGGTTGGTGCTGCTGGAAAAGCTGCCTTGTTCTCCCCTGGACATCAATTCCATGGACTGGAGCCCATAACTATTGACAGCTCTGCTCTGCATTTCTCACTCCAGCAATCTGTGGTCTCCCACTTGCCTCGTGCTTGTGCTCAATAAATATTGGCTGAATCACTAATTCATAAAAGAGGAATTGATGCACACAGGCAGACATTGTGTGCTGCAGCTCCTGGTGCAGGTGTGTAACACAAGGGACTGCCTTGCTGGGTGATTAATGGCAAGAAATCAGTATGGGATTGTGAATCTTCCAGTTTAATGATTTCCATTGTATATTTACTGCTCCCACTGAGCACAGATTGGAATCCTCTGCTCTGTAACCAGAGGGAGGGCTGCAGCACACAGGTACCTGTGCACTGTGTGTTACAAGTATTTGTTATGTCATTATTTTTCTGTCAAAACAAGTTTCTTTCCTTCTCAAAGGGGGTGTCAGGCACTGAAAACTGACAGCACTGGGAGCTGAAGATCCTATTTCCATAGAACTTCAGGGAAGCTTGGGGCTGAAGAACAAGCCAGGTACTCTGAAATGGGGCAACATCAAAGAATTAAAGCCACACATTTATTCTGCTTTAAAATGCCACAAGTTAACTTTTTTGGGCATTCTGAAGTGTGCAGTTGAAATCCCTTGAGCTGGCCATTTTTTGGACTCCAGGTTAGTGGTGAAAGTCCCAGAATGTGGCAGTTCAACCCCTAGAAGTGAGCACAGCTAAATTCAGCTGCTGTCACCTCCTTTCTCTGGGTTTTGCTCATGTCTCCTTATCTCTCAGCAATTCCTCAGAGCTGTCACCTAACAAGAAACACTTGTTCCCTTGGTTGGTGACCATTTCCCATCCACAGCAGGAAAATGATGCAACCTGGGAGAGGTTTGCAATGTGCTAGGCAGCCAAACTCTGTCCTGGGCTCACCCAGATGTGCAACACCTGGGTGCCTGGGCTGCCCCTGAGGGATGCAGGATGGAACTGGACTGCACAATGTGTTTGTCAGAGTTTTGTAACAAGGTGACACTGGACAGAGCAGAGAGTGCCTGTGTGCCAAGGTCCCTGAGCCAGAGGGGTTTTCTTTTATTGCTGTTTATTGCAGATTTCAGGGTGCTTAAAACCTCAAAACATTGGAGGTTTGTTTTATTAGAAAATACCCCTGTTTTCCTTGAAAGCTTTGAGTCTCAGTACATGGAATATTCAATGATTTTGTCAGAATTGGGGAGGGCTTGTTTATCACTGTAAACATTTGACAGACCAGACATGCAAAATCATGGATGCCTGTACAATTTCTCTCGTGATCTGTAAGCACAAAAAGTGGAATTTGTGAGAGAGAAAATTTAGTACTCCTGACATGGTCTGGTTTTGGAGAGGCTGAGAAGTTGTGTTGTTTGGAGTATGGAGACTGGAAATTCAGAACTGCAAACTGGAACCAGAAATTCAGAAGCAATGTGTTAAAAAAAATTAAAAATTAAAATATAAAATATGTGCTGAGATGGGGTGGGAGGGGACCAGCTCAGCTTGGTGCACACTGAACTCATGGAAAAATGTGAATTGGTGGTGAAGAGTATTTTAAATTATTCTCCTAGCTTCCACTTTTATTATTTGGCCTTTGGAGGAGCCTGTATTGATTTAACCTACATTGCCAGGACTTGAGCCACACCAGAGGCATGACTTGAGCTGAAGGGCAGTTCTGAGGATGACCAGGCAACAAGCAGGGATTTGAAGCAGTGGGATTAACCCTGAGGATGACTGAAATACTTGCCAAATCTTGTCAGGTAGTCAGGCTTTGAGATGAGAATGATTTTCTGGTAGAGTTTGCAGAAAGGTCCCACATTGGCATCAAAGGGTCTCCTGGTGGTGCCCACGAGCAGAACCCTGTCCTTGGGTTTCAGAGTCCTCAGGAACTGGGGCAGCAGCCTGGCCAGGCGCTTGAAGTTCACCTGCAGCACGTGGGAACAGGAGAAGGAAAGAGTTGTTAAGGATGCTGACAGCTCAGAGTTAATGAGCTGGAGCTGGACCTGCTGCCTGCAACAGGATTTTGGGTTTTTTTCAGTGCTCTGGTTGTATTTGGTGTGAGCTGGTGAGATATCAACACAAGCAAAAAGATTCTGCCTCCTCAGATTGAGATAAACACTTGATTTCTGCTTCTGTTTTTGTTTTGGTTTGTGCCAGTGCCTTTCACTACTGAATTTATGGTCTGGTTATTCAAAGGCAGGCAGGAAACAATTAATTTAAAGAAGGAAATCCTTATTTCCAGCTCAAGGAGAAATATTGCAGGGACCTGCACACCTGATGAACCTCGACAGGTAGAAAATTGTAACCTGGCTTGGAATCCTCCCAGCTCTTGGAGGTTATGATTTTCTGACTTCTAAGTGTGAAAAATACACTCCCTATTTTTTGCTGTGCTTTTTAACTTTGCTGAGGCTCTGAGAACAAAGGTTCTGGGAGCTAAGGGTTCATTTCTTTGCAATAATTTACTGCTTGACTTTGTAACACATTTTTAACTGCTGCTTACAGAGCAAATGAGTATAGAGCAGAACCTTTTATTGGAGAACCTTTTATATCAAATATTATTTATATTTGATAATGTTCAAGTGAATATTGGCTGAAGAAGCCTCACCAGATTGTTGTAGTGTCATTACTGTTAATCCATAAGCTTTCCCACAAGTTTTTGGGTAGAGTAGCACTTTTTTTCCCCTAAATAAGCTTGTCTTGACACAATACATTTGGTGGATCATTCCTTTGCTTCTCATGGTCATGCTGTGCATTTCTGTCACCCTGGGATGAGCACAGTGACTGGTACTTGCTTTGGCCTCTGAAGGCTGAGCTTAGCTCATCTTTTAGGATGGGCCTGGTCTGGTGGAAGATGTCCCTGCCCTGCAGGAGGTGGAACCAGGTGAGCTTTAAGGCCCCTTTCAACCCAAACCATTCTCCAAAATTCCAGCACTCTGCCTGTCCTCCCAGGTCCACGCTCTCTCCTCTAAGTGTTGGGTGTGCTGTGAACAATTTGGGATGTGTGGGATCCCAAGCCTGGAGCCAACAGGCTCCCACCAAGGGGGAATGTCTTGGGATGGGTACAAGGGCCAGAGGGGACACCCTGGACTCTGAAGTGGGCAGGACAAGAAAGTTTTCCACACAGATGGCAAAGCAAGCAAGGATCATGAGTAATCCAGGCCATTTTGGGCCCCTAATCTTAATTTTAATCCTCATCTGCATTCTCTGTCAGGGTTTGAGCCCAAGAGAAAGGTTCCCTCCCACTGTGGGGACCACTAAGGGTCCCTCTGATGCCTTGTGCAGGCTGCCCTAGAACAGAGGCTGAAGAGAGTTAAAGAATAAAGCAGGGATTGATTAAAAGGATCTCCTCAATGGACACACCTTGGGCAGCACAAGAGCCCAGCCAGGGCTGCACCCAAGATGAAACAAAATGGTCACAAAATGGATGACTGGTCACCAGGTCTCTAACTTTTAAAAGTTCTGCTCCATTTGCATATTGGAGTTAATTGTCCCATTACAGTTTTAGGTTATCAAATCTCATCCTTCTTGTTTTTCTCTCTTCAGTCCATGTTGTTTGTGCTCCTGGGCTGAGATTTGGATCATTTGTCCTTGGTGCCCAGCTGGAGCAGGAATTGTTTTGTCTCCCTGCTCTGTGCACAGAGCTCACCAACCCATAATACGAAGTTCAGACCCACACACTAGAGCAGCACAGAATGTGAAAATACAAAAGCTCAAACCTGAGGCATCACTCTAAGGATCCCTGCACAGCCACCACCTCACCTAGCCCTGGCAGAAGGAACAGCCCCAGCCAGGGTTGGGTTGTCTTGTGCTGCCTTTCCAAAATACATTCTTGTGACCACCCCACAGACACTCTAAGTAAAAAAGGTTTAATTTTTCACGTAAAGCTCTAATAGCAAAATATTCTGCAGGCAACAGGAACTGGGGCGGTGTTGTTGCTGTGAATATGGGGCAGAATTTAATTTTCTTTCCAATGGGGAAGCCCCACAGGAGAGGAAGGAATGGAAGCAGTGGCATTAGGACTCCTGAGAGCCCAAAGAAAAGAATCTCTAATTGTAACTATTTAACACAGGCTCATTGTTTTTGCAGTGGAAATCTATCCTTGTTACTTTATTGTTCACTTTGGCTCCATCCAATTTCTCAAATTAATAGAGCTGAACAATTTAAGCTCATCTCAACTTTTAGCTTCTTGCCTCATATTTTGAAATTCTCCATTATTCCCTTTTACTTTCCAGGGCACTGATGAGCAGTGACTGGACTATTTTTAAATAAAGCAAGGATAGGTGGAAGAGAGAAATGTGACCTCTTGGGGGCTCTTAAGAAGTCACAAGACTCTCTTAAAAGCTAAAAAAAAAAAGAAGTTAGTGAGACAAGCTATTATCAAGCAAGCTTTGGCAGGTCTGGCCATAGTGCTATGTGCTTTGTGTGGGCTGTAGTGCAACAGGAGAAATTATCTGCACTGAAATAAAGAAGAATTCACCTCATCTTCTCCCTTTGTTGCCCCTTTGGAATATATTCTCTCTGTGTCTCCAATCCACACCACTGAAGGCTGCAATTCCTTGCCCACCTAGGAGAAAAGGCAAAGAGTTGATTAAAGCAGCTGCAGTTTCATACCTGGGAGCCTGTCACTGGGCTTTTGTATCCAGATTGCAGCAGCTCAATTAGTCTGGCTCATTTTTTATCCCTGGGAATGTTGAGCAGTTGTGGAAAGCAGTGCTTGGCAAATCCAACTCTTTCTAGTCAGGAATGGAGCATTAAGAGCCCACCCCAGACTGGATCATTTTGTCTGCTATGCTTATCTTTAATTTCTCAGCACACATTCAGTTGTGCTCCTGCAAGAGGAAGCCTGGATTTGGTGTTCAGTGGAAAATCATGGTCCAAGGGCAGCTTTAGGATCCCACCCTGCTTTTCTGGATGGGGACACAGGCAAGGCATGGCTGCTGCATGACAGGGAGGGCACTCTTCATTAAGCAAAACAGTTTGTCAATCTTCTGGTTGAAACATTTAATTTGCAGTGAGCCCAAGAATTAAATTTGAAGGAGTGTGTGGGGGAGGCATTGCCCAAAATTGGTTTTTCCTGTTCCAAAGTGGGAGGCTCGATACCCCTGGTTCACAGCAGGATGGCAGCAATGCTACAGGCTTTTTCCATATCCTGCACTCTTCCCCATTGCTATAGAAACGCCAGAGGTTGAGCCATTCCAGAGGTTTAGACACTCTGCTGCCAAATTTTAATCACTTTCCAGTGGCTCTCAGAGTTTGCTCAGCAACAAAAAGTGACGGCTCGAGGAGTCAGCGGTAACGAGAGAGAGAGAGACAGGCACAGCTTCTTTCTATCCTGCCTTTTGCTTTTTTTTATTTTTTTCCTTTAATTCCCCCTAGTTGAAGCTGCTGCTTCCAGGAAGGCAGCTGACAAAACCCAGGGGCTGTGTACATCACAGGCTGCTGGCTGATTGGCAGCCAGGCAGGAGGAATTGAGTTGTGAGCAGCTCTGCAGCTCATTTTGGTGGCTGTGTTTCAAAGGGTGAGTGTGGGAGTGCAGGAGGGGTGGGCTGGGGATGGGGGAGAGCACGGGCAACAAGGGCTGGTCACTTTGTTTGCTGTGCTGCTGGTGGGGTGAAGTGGGAGCAGTGCCACCTTCAGTGTGTGACACTTTGATGGGTGGCAGCTGGTCAGTTCTAGAATACGTGAGGTGATACCTCCAAGTCCAGTTGGATTGTAGAACTCTGGAATGGTTGGGGCTGGAAAAGATCTTAAAGCTCATCCCATTCCACCCCTGTGCCACTGTCCCAGGCTGCTCCCAGCCCTGCCCAGCCTGGCCTTGGGATCCAGGGGCAGCCACAGCTGCTCTGGGCACCCTGTGCCAGGGCCTGCCCACCCTCCCAGGAACGATTCCTTCTTCCCAATATCCCATCTAAACCCACTCTCTGGCAGTTTAAATCCATTCCCCCTTGTCCTGTCCCTGCAGGCCCTTGTAAATAGCCTCTCTCCCTTTTTCTTGTAGCCTTTTCAGGCACTGGAAGTGATGCCTCAGGTTTTAGCTTTTATATTTTTCACATTCTGTGCTGCTCTAGTGCGTGGGTCTGAGCTTCATACCAAGGGATGGTGAGCTCTCTGCACAGAGCAGGGAGACAAAACAATTCCTGCTCCAGCTGGGGACCAAGGAGAAATGGTACAAATCTCAGACCCAAGAGCACAAACAACGCGGGCTGGAGAGAGAAAAACAAGAAGGACAGGATTTCATAACCTACAGCTGGAATGGGACAATGAACTGCAATATCCAAATGGAGCAGAACTGATCAGAGTGAGAGACCCTGTGACCTCATGACCATTTTGGATCCATGGGTGCAGCCCTGGCTGGGCTCTTGTGCTGCCCAAAGTGGATCCATGGAGGCCTTTTAATAAATCCCTGCTTTATTCTTTAGCTCTGTTCAGCCTCTGTTCTAGGGCAGCCTTCACAGGGCATCAGGAGGGGCTCTAAGGTTACCCCCAAGCCTTTTCTTTTCTAGGCTTGACAATCCCAAAGTATCAGCCTTTCCTTGTAGGAGAGGTGCTCCATCCCTCTGATCAGATTGGTGGCCTCCTCTGGTCATGTCCTTCCTGAGCTTCTTCCTTTGGTGGATGGCAGGAACTCAAGTATTTAATGTTAATAGTGAAGATGGAAAAAAATAAAACCAACTTATTAGAAAAGATATCACATCCCTGGGGAGCCTGTTCAGTGCCTGCTGCTGCAGTGGGAAACAAGGGTGGGGAAAGGTTACAGAGGCTACAAAAGCTGTTGGCAAAGGTTGGAAACTGCTGGTGTCTCTCTTTGTCTTTCTGGTGGGGTCACCACGGGCTGGGAGGTGCAGGTATTCCTTGTTTGGCTTGGAGATGGTTTCTGTGCTGAGCAGACCCCTGAAATGCAGCCTAGGTCTGAAACCAGATTATACCTTCATTTTTACAGGAGAACACTCACTGTGGTCACATCTTTCATCTTCTTTGCCCCTTTTGTTTCCCCACTAAGTGGAAATAGAATGAATAACCTCAGTTTTGGCCCCTAAAGAGAGAATTCCCTGTGTTTTCTGTTTTGAGGCAAAGAGCCAAATGGAGAAAATGGCCTGCATGTGTTTGTTGCCCAGAAAAGCGGCGGATGCTCCATCCCTGGCAATGTCCAAGGCCAGGCTGGACTCTGGGGCTTGGAGCAGCCTGGGACAGTGGGAGGTGTCCCTGCCATGGCAGGGTGGCACTGGATGAGCTTTAAATCCCTTCCAACCAAGCCATTCCATGATTTGTCAGGTGTTAATAGACATTCACAGAACGCAGTCCAACACACTGTGTTTGAGCCTGGCTGTTTCTTCTTGGGAATCCAGATGAGACCCCCAGAATCCACTGGCATCTAATTTGAATTGTTGGCAGATCTGTAGCTGCCTGTATATCCCCCTGTGAAATGCTCCATTTGAATTATCCACGGACAGTTTGAATCCATGGATAATTAAATGCACTGTACATAATTAATTTGTAATTGAAATTTTATTAGCTTCGCTGCAATTCCACAATTTGTTGGAGCTGCCAGCAGATGGCCCCTTAACCCTTCTAATACCACACTGAGTGAGATTTGCTCTTTGGGAAAATCATTATGGGGAAAAAAAAATAAAAATCCCTCTCATCCCGCTGTCAAGAGTCACCAAAGATCAAACAGCACTTTTGAAAGCCTTGGGTTCAGCTTTTCAAACCTGGGAGCCAGAGTTTAACAGTTAAATTGTTACACTTGAAAATGCAGCAATGTGATTCTTGCCCAGGACATGTTGCACAAGGCTCCTCCAAACTTGAAGGATTTGATGGATTTTTGTTTTTTAAAGGCCCAAGATTTTTTGAAAGCTCAAGTTATTGCTGAAAAACTTAGTGCTCTGTAGTTTATACCCCCAGAATTGCTGCACTGAAAGCTGTGATCAGACCTGATCAGCATGAGCATCGCCATGTAAATATTCCTGTGCTACAGAGATGATGCCACTGCATTCTGGTTTGTGAGGCAGAAAATGACTTGCATCAGGATAAATTTAATTTTTAACCTTAGGGTAACACAAGTTCAAGCTGCTTTCTCACAGAAATAATTGCATATTTGAGCACTGTTTGATACTTAACTCTTCAAGGATCTAAGAATTACAGCAGGCTGAGCTGCACCAAGAGCAGAATTGTTTTGGATGCTGGAAGAAAGACTCATTGTACTGTTCCCAAATTTTAGCTGTGGTGGGAGAGTCTTGTGGCATGGAAATGCTAAACGCACAGAGAATTCTGTCAGTGTAGCAGGACAAGCTCCTCAACCTGGCAGAACAATGGTCTGGCTGACAATATAGCAGTGCTTATGAACAAATGAACACAAATCAGTGGGAAAAAAATTAAATTAATGGCAGACTTCAAAATTCTGTTGCTTCTAAATGCTGGGGTTGTGTAATGTAATTAAATAAACTGCATCACATCCCTTTTTTGGGTGTAACACTTGTACAGTCACCTCTGAGTTGCTAAAGAGCAGACCCAAAGAGGCTGATAAGAATCCCCCAGCACTGATGGTGCTGAAATATTTCTGGACAATATTAATCTCTGTGGCCCTGCACTGCACACACTGAGCTGCTGGCACACAAACACAGCTTCCCTGCTGGCATTTCCTCCCTGCTGGCACACAAACACAGCTTCCCTGCTGGCATTTCCTCCTTCGTGGCCATCTCTCCCCAACCTTTCAGCCTGGCCAGAGCTGCTCTGAGGAGGTTTCCCCAGGTGTGGCTCGGGGCACAATGAGCTCTGTGTCCTGGAGAGAGGATGGGTCCCTCTGCTCGGGATTAACCCCCTGCTTGGCATTTTATTGCCTGCAGCTAAAGCTCTGAACTACCTGGGCTTTTGTGTCACTGAGCTGTGCATTCTGCCCTCTGCCCTTGCTCCTTTCTGGGTCTGATTTTGCTTCCATGCCTCCCTCCCTGCCCTTCCTTGCATCTTTCCTGGATTTTATGGGGACGTAGGAGAGCCAATTGGCACAAGCTGGCAGCTCAGGCTGGGAAATGGGGCTTAATTGGAATATTACAGGGTGGAATATTTCAGTTAATATTTAAATATTAAATTAGTAGTATTTCATTTAATTGTTACATAATATTACATTATTATCGTATTTTATTATAATGTATAATATATAATTATTATAGTATATAATATTACATGATATATATAATATAATATAATATAATATAATATAATATAATATAATATAATATAATATAATATAATATAATATAATGTTATATTATATTATATTATATTATATTATATATAATAATATTATACAATATTATCTATAATATGATATAATGATATATAGTTATATTATATTATACTATAATTATATTATATCATACTATAATATTCTATTAAGATATATAATATGATAATATAGTATTATATTGAAGTATCATATTACACATTAGAAATAAATAATATTTACTATTGAAATATTAAGTAAATAATATTTCAATAAATTGTTGCGGAATATTACATTATTATTGTATTATATTATAATGTATAATATATAAAATATTAAATATTATATAATAGTATACATATTATTATATTGCACATTAAAATAAACAATAATTAATATTGAAATATTAAATAAATAATGTTTCATTACATTGAAATCGTTACATGATATTACATTGAAATAAATAATATTTCGATATTATTTTATAAATAATATTTTAATATTAATTTTATAATAAAATATAAAAATATATTTTATTGAAATAAATAAGATTCCAATGTGGAATATTCTGCTTCACGCTACAAGAGTGAGTTTTGTTTTGGGGGGGGATTTCTGGGAAGTGCTTCTCTGCTGGACACAGATCCTCCCCTTTTTGCTGTGAAGCAGAGCTGCCCTGGCAGGATTTGCTCAAGCTTGGTGTTTGCAGCCTCTTTCAACAGTTTCCCTATTCAATATCCACCTCCCTTCCATCTCTGAACAGGCAGATTGAAACGCTGGTGTTTCTGCTCTGGTATGAGAAGTCATTTCCTCTGGATGACATTAAAATGCCTGCCTGGAGTCACACTCGAGCCTCTCTTGGATCAGGGCTGCTGTGTCTCCTGTGAGTCCCCTCCCCGAGAAAGGGAGGGGGGGAAAAAGCATTTTGCTTTTGCATCTGAAACAAATTAAAGTTTCATTTTTTCCCCAATCCTATTCACTTGTTTAGGGCGTCTCCCACCAAACAAGTGCCAGCAGCCAACACTTCGGTCATGGAAGGAAAGTTTCCTCATGGTCATTTTATGCTCTCCAGAGTTTCCTTTCATTGCAGAAACTCTTTTGTTTGCATATAGGACAGGTAATCAAAAGTGTGAGGTGACTTCACCTATCCCACAGAGCACCATAAATTCTTATTTACTAAATCCTTGGTTGTGTGGATCAGAATTTAAGAGGTAAAGAGCTGTCATGTTTCCTGTCCTTCACTCACAATTTGCAGTGCCAGGTCTGCATTTTGCTTGACTAACTCTCCATAAAGGCACTTCTGGGAAGCTGGAGTACAGAGCTGCCTTGACAACAGTTGCTGTTTCCAAAAAACGCTACCCAGAAGTGTCTGATTATGGAGATTTGGGGCATTTTCAGTGATCTCTGCACACAGGGCCCTCAGATGGGGGGTACTGTGATGGGTCAGGTAAGACTGAGAGCTGGGAATAGTAAATATAAAATATCAGCTGCAAGCTACCAACGACGTCCATGGTTTGTCTGCCACATGTGCCACTGTCCAGTGTAGTCTTACATTAACCAAATAACCAGATTTTTGTACCATGGTGAAAAATGAACTTTTCTGGGGAGACCAGTTACCAGTGCTCAGCTTTCTCTTGTCAAGGAATTTGTTTTGAATATGTGTTGTTTTTTTCAGCTTGGGTAGCAGTAAATTCCTGCAGGATATAGGAGATTCCTTGTCCTTTAGCTCCTCATAAAACTTTCTCCTTAATACACAAACAATTTCCCTTGTTGCTACTTGTGCCCATTTCTTCTTGTCCCATCTCTGTGCACTCTGGGCAAAGTCTGACTTTGTTCTCTGTGTTATCCCATGAAAATCCTGAAAACAGCAGCTAAACTCCCTCTCACTCCAGCTTTATTTTAACCCCAAACAGCTGGATTTGTCCAGATGTGTCTCACACTCCTGCCCCTTATCTCCACAGCTCTCCTCTGGAGCTGCTTGTCAAGGCCTGTTTTAACTGGGCAGTCCAGTTGTGGTCTCATAAATGCCCAATAACAGGGAATAATTGATAATTTTAAGGTGTTTGCTATATTCCTGCTGGTACAGGCAGGTATTTGGCTGAGTTAGTGCTGCTGAACTGGAGCAGGGAGAGGGGGCAATGAGGCACATTTGGCATTGTCAGGAATAAAGAGGTGGAAATTCTGTGGGGTAGGATTGTTTCCAGCCTGGCTCTGGGAACCTACAGGCTCTGAGCTGAAATGCTCAGCCATGGGGACAGAGGGTGATGGGAGAGCTGAGACCACCACAGGAACTGGGAATGCAGATGGAGCACAGTGGATTGGGATGCTGCTAGGACAGGCCAGACTGGTTTGGGTGGGAAGGGACCTTAAATCCCATCCAGTGCCACCCCTGCCATGGCAGGGACACCTTCCACTGTCCCAGGGTGCTCCAAGCTCCATCCTACCTGACCTGGGACACTTCCAGGGATGCAGGGGCAGCCACAGCTGCTCTGGGCACCCTGACAGGGAAGGATTGAACACCCAGGAAAGAGAAACCCTGTGCTGTTCAAGCAGCAGGGTTTGCAGCAGTGCTGCAGTTGGAACAAGTCACCTTTTGGTAAGCAAGGGTGCCAGGGATGCTGTGCCTGCTTTGCTGTGCCTGCTCGACATTCCTATGAGAATTTATAAAATTAGAGGGTTTTGGGAAAGCTGTAAGAGGTGTGCTTATGGTGATTGCATAAAACTACTGTCAATATGCTTTTACTTTATGTGATTAGTCAAACAACTTTTAAAATAAGTTGTAACATTAAGTTCTTAGTCTGCTGCCTGAAATGTAAACTGATGGCATCTTCCCATTGTCATAACCATGTAATAAAACTGATGCTAAAAAACAAAACAACTCAAGACACGTTCCTAGCAATCTCATCCTGTTTGTGATTTGTACATAACCCCCAACCAACAACTTATTCCCACTCTGTCTCCATGGCTGCTCCAGGTAAATTCATCCTGGGCTGTGACAAATATGATCCATCACCTGGGAAAGCCTCAAACTGGGGAAACACAACAGCCCTGAAGAGCCCTGATTCCATGGGATTGTGAGCAACTACATCCCAGGAACTCACGGGGGCTCACTCAAGTGTCACTGTCCTTTGCAAGAGTTTGAGTAGAGAGAAACAAGCTTGGACTGCTCCCCATGGTTTTGAGGAAGGAGTTGGAGAAGTGTTTCCAGTTATTGTAGAAAAATATAAGGGTTTGAATGTACCTGTAGGCACTCATATACATGATCTGTGTGTGTATTCTTATTAAAGTGTATAAATACACATTTTATACATGCTCCTCTTGTTCACATTATTTATATGCAAGTATGAAAAAATCCCTTGCTATCTTCAGCTGGAACCCTGTCCAGGAGTACAAAGGCTTTCCTCATTTCCCCTGTGCCCAAAGCCCTGAGCTCTGCCATGGATGAGGGCACAGACATGGAGTGCAGAAAGGTGAAATGTGCAGAGAGGAGGGACTGCTAGCTCAGGATCATGGCTCTGAATCGTGCCAGGGAGCGCCAGGCCCAGTGCCAGTGCCACAGCACCACAGGTGTGTGAACACAGCACTGCCACCCCTCCCTTGGCACCACCTCCTCAGGGGTGGCTTTGCTCACCTGTCACAAAACCTGCTCCAACACTGGATTCCATGAAATACAGCTGATTAATCCCCAGCAAGGCAAATTTTAGTAGACCACTGGCACTGGAAATATATTCCCTTTGGCTTTTTCCTAAATTTTTTTTTTTTTGTCTGGAAATGTTTACCAGCTCCTATGCAGAGCAGAAATACTGAGCATTTAAAATCTGGAAGAAATCTTGCCAGGATAGTGTATTTTTTAATTTTTTTTTTTTTAGGAGGAGGGTTTGGGCTGTGTTCTTCACAGTTCATATGCCTGCTTTCATTTCCAGACTTCTCACACGTTTCTGTTCCTATAATCCTCAACCAGGATTCCTTCTTTTGAAGACTTTGCTGATAGGTAAACAGAGAGCAATATAGGGGAGAGAGCTCTTGTCCAGCAACAGCCCCAGAGAGGAAATTTCTGACCACCCCCAGCCTAGCATTTGATTAAATGCTGCATGGCAAGCATTCCTGGCTGATGTGCACATAAACAGAGAACAGAATTTTCTTTATCTGTGCTGCTTTTCATATTCAAGGTAACACAAAGCTCCCATAAATCTTAATGTGAAAAATATGACTGCTCCCAGTGATTTCTCCTGGGGCATTAAATCCTCTGCAGAGCTGCACACATTGGCTGTCAACAAGTGGTTTCACAGAATCACAGAACCATTTTGGTTGGAAAAGACCTCGAAGATCAAGTCTAACCTTTGACTTATCACCACCTTTCAATTAGTGCAGAGCACTGAGTGTCACATCCAGTTGTTCCTTGGACCCACCACTCCCTGGGCAGCCCTTTCCACCAAGAAATTCCTCCTGATGTTTTGAACACTTGAAGGCAGGGAAGGAACTCCAAATTGGGCTGAGCAGCTTTGCCCAAGCTGTGTATGTTCCTTGTTATGGAGGAACTACCATTCCCTGTTTGTCCCACAAAAGAACTGGGCCACCTTTGTGGAGAATTGCCCACCTTGAGAATCATGTGAAGCAACATGATGAGGCCTTCCTTGCCCGAATAATTCACAGTGTTGGAAGGAGTGAGGCTGAAGAGGTTGGCTCCTGCTTCTGTGCAGATGGCATGGACCAACATTTTCTTTCCAACACCAGCAGGTCCTGCCAGCAGCAGGGATTTCACCAGAGGAGCATTCTCATGGACAGTTTGGGAACCTGTAAAAAGTCATAAGGCATTATTATTGCTTTCATTTAAATCTGCCATAAAGGTAATGGAATGATTCCTCCTTTTTTTATTCACCATAAATAATTGATAACATGAATTAATTGTTTCCTTCCTATGGCGTGAGTGCTCTTGAGTTCAATTCTGTATAACCTGAGCTGAGAGTCCAGCAGATTAAACATCTCTTTTTGGAACAAGACTCACCCACCCTTATTTGTACCTCCTGGTGGGAAAACTTCACTTTTAAACCCCTGTGTGAGTTAAAAGAATGATTTTGGGAGCAGAGGAAATGTGAGTGCCAGGGTTGCTGTGCCTGCTCAGCATTCCCACTCTGTCTCCATGGCTGCTCCAGGTAAATTCACCCTGGCTGTGACAAATATGATCCATCACCTGGGAAAGGCTCACTTTTGGAAAACACAAGCACAGACAGGCTTAGGTGGTTGATGGGGATGGAACTTGTCTTCCCTGCAGCTGCCACCACCACATGAACTGGGGACAGGGGAACCTCCAGAGGTGGAAATAGCCGGAAATGTCAAATATTTTGTCCATGCCCCTTTTGCCTCAATGCCTAAATAAGTCCTGTGTCAACAGTGGTGCTGTTTAAATGTGCTTGAAAATCTCTGGGAGCATCCACAGCATCTGGAGGTCTCTCAGCCTGGTGTCCACCAGATTGTGGGAGTGAAACTGGCCCCAAAACTGATGGGCTGCAGAGGGAGCCTTTGCCTCAGCCTGGAGCAGCCCTCTGGCTTAATGGGGATGGCTGCTATTTAAAACAAATCCAATCAGGGTGGTTATCTGTGTCCTAATGGTTTAACATCCCAAATAGATGGCAGGGAACTGAGCACAGAGACAAATGCCATTATTCCAGCACGGTGCAGGGTGTAGGAAGTTGTCAGCCACCCAGGCTTTATTAATTTTTGGTCATTCCACAGCAATCCATTACTATTGCACAAAGATTTATTAGGAGGGGAGCAGCAGACTCCTCTGTGTTAAAAATGAAGTATAGCTTCTACTATTCTTTCTCCTTTCAGCTGCTTGTAATTTTCTTAGTGCCATTTAAGCTGGGGCTTTCCTTGCCATCAGGTGGCTATTTTGAGAAAAACTTTCACTTCTGTGATACACAATTATCTCATGATGAACTAGTTTGGAGACCAATTAAGTGAAATGTCATCCGTAACAGATCACCCCATAGGTGAAACCATTCCTGAACCTTTTTTTTTTTTTTTTTTGGCTCATGTAACGGCTTTTGTTACTCAAAGGCATTTTTCAAACTGCTCTTGCAAGTACCTTTTATTTGTTTAACTAGTCCAGGGTCTCCTCTCCCTAGAATTTTTGCCAATTGTATAAATGGCAGAAAATTTATGGGTTCTCCTGATTAAGGGGCGTCTCAGGGCTTGATTTCCCTGGATCAGATGGTGTCAAAACACAGCTTTGGAGGAGTCTGGGGATAAGTGAAACACATTGTGCAGACAGGCATAACTGCTTAGCAATCTCAGCTGACTGCAGTCAGACCTTCAGCCTTACCAAACCAGCTGAGGGTGCTGCTCCAGGTGGGAAGAGCCCCATCCAGGCTGAGGAGAGAATAACCTGAGCACACTTTGGGAGGAGGGGAAAACAGAAATTCTATGCTTGCTCTGTGTTCCAGGGTGGGAGGCAGGCAGATGTTGGTGATTTTGCCCTCTAAGGGGGATGAGCAGACACTGACACAGCTTGGAGGAGTTAAAATCTCCCTGAGATCCACTCAGGAATGGAAAAGGAGGCAAGTGAAATGTTGAGGCTGGAAAATCCAATCAGGAGTGGAAAGGGACACAAACAAGGTTTTGATAAAGGCCCCCGAGACAGGCACTTCTTGCAATCACTGGAGTTTGGCACAAGGCCATTCCCAAGTGAAAAATGGGATAGATTTTACATTAAAAGCAAACAACCTGACCCAGCAAAGCCTTGCTAGATATTGGCTAAACCTGGCATTAAAACTGCAAGGGCCTTTACAAGTGTTTTCTGTGGTGTACAAAATGTATCCAGACTGATTCCTCCAACGATTGCACTGTGCAGCACCAGTAACATTAGCCAGCTTGTAAAAGGTAAATTGCAACCTTAGCCCTTGCCTTAACTTGATTAATTTTGATCACTGGAGCTTGTTTGAGCTATTATCTTTCCCAAGTGGTTTCCCTTGATGTGCTGCCATTCACAAACTGCTGCCATGCAGGCAGAGATGGGCTGGGGAGGGCATGCACTGTTCAAGGGAGCCAGCCCTCACTCTGAAGGCTTCATTGAAAAACAATTAGACTGCAAAATGCTTCAGATTGCCACTAATCAGCCCTGTCAAAGGCAGTAAAATGCAGTTTCTGGCAGGGAGCAAAGGCTCAGAGTGCTGTGCCCTCTGGTGTGCTCTTACCCAAGGGCAGTATTCCATAGAGTGCCACGAGCTGCCTGACTTCTGGGATGGAGGGCATGGGCTGGGCCCCTGTCTCACGAAGCAGGGTCCCCAGACAGTCGTAGTAGCCTGTGAGGAGGAAGCAGGAGCTCAGCAAATGTGCCAGTGTCATTGCAGAGAGCATCACTCAGGGAATGGGGAGCTGCCACAGCACGGGGCTGGGGCACACACTCAGCAGAGCCAGGCCCAGGGACTCAGGCTGGGCAACCTTCTGGTGGAATGTGGCCCTGAGAAAGGTGAAGTGCAGAGGGAAATTGGAGCTGAGCAGGCTGTGGAAGTTGTTCAGCGGAGAGCAGACGGTTTGCAGTAACCTTTGAAAGGAACTTTGTGGAGAGGAATCATTAGCAGCGCCATAAATCATGCTGCTGGCAAAGCATTCCTGGATTTGGGATTTTGCAGGGCTAGAATCCCAGTGAACCATGAGCTCTCAGAAGGATTTCAAAAAGGGGAAAAGCTATTTTAACAAGCTTTTCCCTGGCTGGGTCCCATCTCAGCTCCTCGCTGTGTCACCTCATTTGGTGGGGCCCTCTGCTTTGCAGTTCACCTCTTCTTTTTTCCCCTCTTTTGTTCAAAAAACCCTCCACAAAACAACCCAAGGAAACTAAAAATCCCTGACACGAGCTGAAAGGATTTAATCTTGCCTTGGCTCTTGTTGCAGAGCTATAATCACATTGCTTGCCCTGTCAAAGCCCATATCCAAGCAACGTTGGAGAGCAAAGATACAGGAGGATGAGCCACAAGCAGGAAAAGCAGTTGTGATGCAGTCAGTGATTATTTTTAGCATAAATTACATGTGATTATGGTGATTATTATTGAAAAATAATAATATATTATGTTTTACTGAAGATAAAAAGGCAGAGGGCAAGAGGCCTCTGGAGCAGAGGCAAATTAGCAGTGGTTAAGAGCAAAAGTGGAGGTATAATTTGGGGGCAAAAAGGCAGACAAGGCCTGGTGCAACTGCCCCCTCCCCTTTGAAGAATAAAATTAATTTCAGGTTTTATCTTTTATTTAAGGAGAAATCAAAAGAACGGGATAGGAATTAATCTTCACAGATTTAATTAGAAGGCATCAAAGGGTTTAATTGCAACTGCACATAAATCACAGTGGATATTCTCTGACTAATTTAGATAAGGTCACCAAGAAAATTAGTTCAGTGATGTCAGTTTGTCATAGAGGGGGGACATTTCAGTGCCTTTACTGGCTGTGTAGCACAGTTCCACTCTTTGTCCTTTCCCCAGGAACTGCAAGTGACCTTCCTTAGGCTCCAGCCATGGAAGGCTGAGCAGATGAAGGCTTCTTTCTCTGTGTCCTTGGGGCCTTCAAGAGAGTTTTTCTGGATT
Source organism: Zonotrichia albicollis (assembly GCF_047830755.1). NCBI lineage: Eukaryota > Metazoa > Chordata > Aves > Passeriformes > Passerellidae > Zonotrichia > Zonotrichia albicollis. Next base: position 39,302,055 of record NC_133828.1, read on the forward strand.
TCAAAAAATGGTTGGAGATGTGCTGTTTTAAAAGCATTTGTGGTGGGGGAATGTTTGTTGGACAAAAGTGACCTTGATAGGTTGGGGGAACAAAGAAAGAATGGAAATCTTCCTTTACTTGGTGGTCTTTAATGAGCATGGAGTGGATGGGACACTTAACTGAGAGAATTCACAGCTCTTCAGAGGAATAGACAGAGGCTCTGCAGGCTGAACTGGTGCTTCTGAGAGTTTATATAAACATGGCATTTGGGGTGATAGGAGAGAATTTGTCTTTTCTGCCTTGGCCTTGTACTCTCAGCCTGTAGCACTTCTGCTTCTGGATAGCAGCAAATTCAAACCATGGCCTTTGACATAGCTGAATCTTGGGGTTTTTTTTGCTGTTAAGATGCTGTGATTTCACTGTGTGTCACCAAATGTTTGTGGGCATGGTGTTAGACACCTCTAAAGTCTGCAAATGTGGGGCTTGGGGGTTTTTACCCCTTTTTTTTTTCTCTGTGGAGCGCAGATAAGCAGGACTGGCTGCAGTTGCAGCTAACAGAAACCAGACAAGAGGAGTGTGAAATGCAGAACTAGGCAGAGACACTTCTTTCTCACATGAAGGGCCAGATATGCCTCAAAGCACTGCTCAAAGTTCATGGGCAGTCAGGGAGGTGCAGGGAAGGGGCCGAGCCTTTACAAAAGACAACAAAATCTGGAGGTACAATTTTTGCTACTCTCTGGGAAATATTCTGCATTATGGATTTTTTATGACTCCTGCTCTGTTAGACTGGCACTGTCTTGGCACTGCCTGGCAAGGGCTCCTTAAAGGGTGTTGTGGTTCCAGCTCAGAGTGGCTGTGGCATCCACAACCCTTCAAGGCTGCTGCTGTTGCTGCCTGGAGTCAAACACCAGCTCTGCAAACAGGTCCTGCCTTCAGCAGCAGAAGTGAAAGCTCCTGAGCAGCCTTGATTTGCATACCTGGCCTTAGATATTCAAAGTGCAGTGACCTGAACTCAGTCCTGACTGAAAACAGGGGTCAGTGAGGATGTAATGGCTGGAGGTCTGATCAAACACTACATTTTCTCTGAAAGGGGTACTTTACCCATGTAGTCAGAGAGATTCACATTCTTGACTTGGATGAGCAATCTTTCTTCTGCAAGCTGCTGGTACAGGGAATCAATGCTCCTGTGGGCAAGAGACATCACTCAGAAATGGTCAGGAAAGGCTCAGTGCTCTCAGAACTGAGCCAGCCTGGGAGTTGTTTGTTTGGCCAGCTTTATAAATGTCCTCTGTGGCTCAGAGGTGCATGATTAGTGCCATCAGTGTGAAATCAATAAGCACAGCTTCTGTCTTGTGCTGAGCAATATATTTCCCTCCCTCCCAGGCTGGGTCCCCCTCTCCTGCTGACTCCATTTACCCATTTCAGGTGATGCCAGATCAGTTATGACTTGTGTAATGGACTCATTCATTAATATCAATTACTGGGAAATTATTTTTAAATTACACAATAATGGCAATCCTAACACTACTATACCTGTTCACCCAGCTCTCCAATTAGTACTAATTCATTAATTCTTCTTGGAATTTATTGTGTTGGCAACAGACAGCCTCATCTCTCTGGGAACACACTGGGAATGCTTTGCTCAGATCCACCACCTGCAGGGTTGTGCTCAGAGGGGGACTGGGGCAGAAATGTCCAGTGGAAGTGTTGCCCCATCCCTGGCAGTGCCCAAGGCCAGGCTGGATGGGGCTTGGAGCAGCCTGGGACACTGGGAGGTGTCCCTGCCATGGCAGGGGTGGCACTGGATGGGTTTTGGGGTCTCCTCCAACCCAAACCAGTTTGGGATTCCATCAAATGGGCAAAAGTTCCCCAGTGGAAGCTTCTCCCTGTCTCCATTAGTGGCTGGAAGTAGATCCCAATAACGAAGGAGTTAAACCACTTAAATTTGAGTGTGGTTTTCTATTGATGTGGATCCTCTCTATGCTTTCTTTTGGAATTCTAAGTATTAATTTCAAGGACATTTCTGGCACTTGGTTTTATGGAGTAATACTGCTTCCAGGATGATGAAAACTGAATAAACCTGTCGGAAATTCTCAGTGTATTGACAGCATAAACAATATTGATTTTAGTCTTTTTAGATCTCTCAGTGTTTTTCCACACTTTTCACATTCTTTCCCCTCAATTATTCTGTCTTTCTCACCTGTCTTAATTGGGATGTCCTGGTCTGGCTACAATAAATATATTTAATAGTGCCTCTCAGCTGGCTAATAAACCTCCAGGTATAATTTGAGGTCTGCAGCCTTTTTTCCATTTCAGCTGAGGAGTTTTATGTTTATGCAGTCTTAGTGGCACAATTAATGTAGGAGCAGCAATAAGCAAATCCAAAATTTAATGCACCTTCAACAAGGTTGATTTTGCTGCTCTGACTCTTGCTTTCATCCTCAGTGGTTTTATGTTGGGAATGCATCATAAACCAGGCAGAAGTTAGAATGGCACTGACCTGGCAGCTCTGGTGGGAGCAGGACTTCTACTTTTTCTGGTTTATTATTTTTACTGTGCCAGGTAAATGATGCATGTCCCCTCTAGGGGAGGGGGATGTGACCAGTCTGTGCTGGCTGGAGCCCCCTGTGCCCCCTTCACTGGGCCAAAAGGGACATTTTGAATCTGTTATTCAGCCTCTCTCTGGGTTATTTCTGAAATGCTCAGCAGGGAAGAGCAAAGCAGGGAGATATGCCAGATAAAAAGCCAGCTGCTAAAAAGCTCATGTTTTCAGCTGGCTGCATGGTAAGTTTATATCCAAAGAAGCAGGTATGTGCAAGAGCAGTTTTAAAAGCAGGGAATATATCAGATTTTGGCACTGTTCTGTAGGAGAGGTCCTGCTCTGTTATAATCCATGAGACATGGATTTTAAATATTTGCTTGGAGGTGTTTTTTAATTTTTAAAATATATTTTAAAGCAGGTAAAGAGATCATTGGCTGGTTGTGCGGTGCCAGCACCCAAATGATGGAGTCCAGGTCTGGATGTTCTTGCACAAATGGGTTTTGGGGTGAATTTCACTGATTGTGTTTGGCACTGTGCTGTTCTCCAGCCCTGCTCCTGGATCAGCTGCTCCCTGTGGTGATGCCTCTGTGTTGTGTGAAAAATGGATTTTTAGGGAACACATCACTCTCACTGGATATGGCAGGGCAGAAGGAGAAATCCTCTCAGATCCTCCAAATAAAATAAGAGTGCTTCAAAGAGCAAGGGTCCACAAGAGGAGGCCAGGTCTGGCAGCACTCTGATTGCTGCATGAGACTGATTTATGGCATGTACACCACAGCTCAGCCATGAGGGGATTTGGGAAGAGTCTGCAGCCTCCCTTATTGGGATGGAAAATCTGAGAGCCACCAAAGCAGCCAGGTGCTTCTGCACCTGCAGAGAGGGGGAAGAGGCACCCAGGGCCCATCTCCTGCTGAAATGCTGCAAGTGCTGAGCTCTGCCCACTGCAGTTCACCTGCCTGCAGGGCATGGGCTGCTCCTGCTGCTGAGTGACAGCACAATGGGGATTTTAATCTGTGTTTGTGGTGAAGGTGAGGAAAACCAAGGCTGATACTGGAGATGTAATGCAGAGAGGCTCTCCTTACCTGCCAGGGGTCAGATCTTTCTCCAGCTCAGATACCTTTTTCTTCACAGCTGCCTTGCTTACCTGAGGACCACACAAGCAAGCAGGAGTTAGTGACTTTAGAACAGATAAATATTTTTGGATGTACTGAAGCCAAGTGAGGGCCAGAAGAGCCAATGTTTCAGTGTATGAATGTAGCCCAAAGGGAAAAACCCCAGGGTCATTTTGCTCCGAGGGAAGAAGCTTCTCTCCTTCCTTTTGCTTGGATATTAAACTTTTTTTTTTTTTTTTTTTTAATTGGCACAGCTGTCCAGGACAGAGGTGGAAGCCCCAGCCCTGAAGGAATTTAAAAGCTCTGTGGATGTGGCACTTGGGGACATGTTTTAGTGGTGGCCTTGGCAGGGCAGGTTAAGGACTGGACTCGATGATCTCTCAGAGACCTTTTCCAGTTGTGTGATTCTTATTCCATGATTTTCCTGGAACCCACTTCTGTGGCTGAGGGGAGACATGGCCCTTGCTCAAGAAGGAAGCAGGAAGGAAAAGGGTGTGGGGTCCAAGTAGCTGCTCCAGAGACTGTTTATACCTTTTTAAAAAACAGATATATATTAAGTAAATATATATTTACTTAATATATATTAAGTAATATATATTTAAGTAAATACATATTTACTTAATATATATTTAAGTAAATATATATTTACTTAATATAGATTACTTATAAATATTAAGTATATATATACTTAATATATATACTTAAGTATATATATTAAGTATATCTACCTATCTATATCTATATATATACTTAAGTATATATATTAAGCATATATATATTAAGTATATATCTATAGCTATCTATCTATATCTATATCTATCTATCTATATATACTTAAGTATATATATTAAGTATATATATACTGAGGGGAAAAGCTCCTGAGACTCTGGCTATCCACCTAACCACTGGACATCCTTCTCCTCCCTAATGCCTCAGGGAAGAAGCTGGAAGAGGTCAGAAAAACACTACCTGCTCTTTTCATCTTTTCACCACAATTTCACCACAGAAAGATTTTTACTCGTGTGCCTCATTTCTTTACACCTTACAAAAAAAACTCCTGGCAAACATAAATAAGGAAGATGTGACTCAGGCTTGTCAAGGCCCTCCATTAATTACAGCTCAGGAGCCATAAATATGGTTAGGGATAATTAGTAGTGTGGAGAGGGCATCATTAATCCATGTTAGTGCCCACCACTGGTGTCTGAGCTCCTTAAAGCACTTCAGCATTGCTCCAGTGGAGCTGTTTACACAGAAACCTTGGGGCACCAGGGGATTTCTCCAACAGCTTAAATTTAAGCACGTGCTTAAATGCTTAGTTGAACAAGACAGCTTATTCTTTCCAAAAGTTTATGTTCACTTTCCTGGGAATACAGTCATTTACTTTGCCTTTTTTATAAGAGTGAATACTTCTGCAGAGCTCTGGAGGCTGTGTTGTTGAGTTTGAAAAAAATCCTATCCAATTATCTGGAAAATGCTGGGCTTTTTCACAGAATGGATCAGCAGCCTTCAGGAATACATCAATTTCAGGTTTTTCAAGATAGACACAATGTGAGGAACCTGTGGTTCAATCACCTGCTCCTGTTTGTGATGCCACAAAGATAATGCAGAGGAAAATGCAGCCTAAGCCCAGCACTACATGGATCAGCTACTGAGAAAAGGTTTGGGTTAGGATAAAGCAAACAACTCTGTATTTGGAGAACTAAACCTTGGGTTTCTTTACATAAATAAGTTTGCCAGCAAATATTCGTCCAAATGTGCCAGGGGGATTTTGTTTTGAAGAAAAGGAATGGGAAGAAGAAAGCACATGCCATGCTGTTTTAACAACTGTGGAAATATTGAGGCTGTCACTGGTTTATTTTTGCTGTTCCTCCTGTTTTGTCTTTTTAACTTCTCTTCCAACAAGCCAGAAATTACATATATTTGTGTCTGACTGGGAAGAAAAGCTCGTTTCAACCTATGTAAAGACACGAAGCATATGTTGAATTTATTGGCCAACTGGTATTGTCCTCAAGGCAGCTTCACCAATAAAGTAACTCCAGAGCAAAACAAAAATGAACTGTGTGGAGGAAAAATGTGTTTTCCTAATTAACAACAGCACTTGTGGGGAATTTGGCACAGGCTGAGATGTGATAAGAGCAAATATGAATTGTAGACAATGGCTTGTCTCCAAAATGTCTTGCTGGGAACTGCTTTTATTTAGGAAATGATAATGTTTAATGGATGTGAACACGCTGCTCATTTAGAATGGAAATCTCTGGCTGCTCTGCCTGCAGTGCCAGCTGAGCTCCTGCGCACCGTGCCCTGACTGGGCATTCCCTGCTCTGCTGCCCTCACAGGGTGAGCTGCACCAGGTGCCAGCTGCCAGGGACACTGGGCTCTGTCCTGTGCCCAGGGGGGGCCTGCTCCCACCCAGCAAAACGTTTTGGGCAGCTCAGGGGCTGGAGCAGACAAGAGCCTGATTTCAGAGCCAATTCCAGAGCCCTGGCTGCTGCTGGGGTGGCAGCAGGAGGGAGAGGCTGTCCAAATGTGTCCCTGAGGGGAATGGATGAAACTGGAGGACGTGTGACACCCTTTGGCTGTGATCTCACAGTCCTGTGACACAGGATCACATAGATCACAGCTATGGCCACCACAGGAATCATGGCATGGCTGGTTTGGCAAATCACACAATGCCACCCCTGCAGGAACACCTTCCACCATCCCAGGCTGCTCCCAGCCCCATCCAGCCTGGCCTTGGGCACTGCCAGGGATCAGGGGCAGCCACAGCTGCTCTGGGCACCCTGTGCCAGGGCCTGCCCACCCTCACAGGGAGGAATTCCTTCCCAATATCCCATCTAAACCCACTCTCAGTTGGACGCCATTCCTCCTTGTCTGTGGAGTTTGTGAGGTCCCCAGGAGGAGGTGAGAGATGAGAATCTGACTCCGTGTTCTCAGAAGGCTGATTGATTATTTTATGATATTGTATTAAAGAATGCTATACTAAAACTGTACTACAGAAAGAGAAAGCTTAACAAGAATGAAATAATAAAAACTCATGTCTGACTCCTCAGAGTCTGACACAGCTGGCTGTGATTGGTCATTAATTAATAACAATTCACATGGAACCAATCAAGCATTCACCTGTTGGTAAACAATGTCCAGACCACATTCCAAAGCAGCAAACACAGGAACAGCAATCAGATAATTACTGGGGTTTTATTGATTCCTCTCTGAGGCTTCTCAGCTTCCCAGGAGAAAATCCTGGGCAAAGAGGATTTTTCAGAAAACATCATGGTAAAACTTGTCCCCTGTTGTAACAAGTCCCTCTCTGTGGTTCTTGTGCATTCCCTTGGGGAACAGGGACAGGAGGGAAGTGCTCCTGTGGTTTAAGGGAAACAGCAGCAGCTGGTGCAGTTTTTTAGGGGATTCCTTGGATCACGTGAGATGTTTAAGATGGGAGGTTGAGCAAGTGCAGCTTTGCACTGGGCCTGGGTTGAGAAGTCTGTTCTGGCAGTGCTGAGATAAAACAAGCAGCTTCTGGCACTGAAAAAGTGTTCAGACAAAAATGCTCCCACTGACTCATTAACTTGCTGAATGAGGGACTCTGCTCTGCCATCCCTGCTGGATTTAGGATCCAAAGAGGTGACAGCTCCCACAGCTGGCTGAGGGCTCTGGGTGCAGCAGTTACAGGAAATCCAGCAGGGCTTGGGAATCAGAGCCTCCAAACCCAGCCTTTCTTCAGTTCTCACCCAGCTTCCCTCCTGGCCTACATTTATATATATATAATCTATCTATATATTTATTTTCATATATATGTACATATAAATATATAGTATTTATATAATATATATAAATTTATATTTATACACATATCTACATTTATATTATAATGGTATATAATTATTATATATTTATTTAATTTTATAATAATTATAATACATTAATTTATATTTATATATAAATAGAATATTTTTACATTATTATATATTATGATAGATAAATAATTATTATAATATATAAATATATTATTTATATAAATATATTATATATTATTATATATATTATTATATCTAAAAATAATTATATATTATTACATAAAACAATTTACATTTATAGATATAGTTATATTTACAGATATATTTATACCTCTTGTCAGTATTTTTGTCACACCCACTTGTGGTTTTCTTGCTTCTGCCCAGTTTCACCAAAAAGGAACCTCCAAAGCTGTGCTGAGGCATAGCCCAGAAGCAAGTTTTCCACACTTAGGTTCTCATGTCCCCCTTTCCTGGGTTGTTCTGTGTCTTTTTTTCTTTTTTCCCCCTGAATTCTGGCCATGCCTTTGTGTCTGTGTGGGTGTGTTCATTTCCAATGCATTGCTTTACCTGCACTGGGGATCAGCAATAAATCCTTGGGGGAGCAGAGCAGGAAAAGCAGCACAATGGGCTTGAGAGAAAGAGCTCTGATAAGCTCTTAAATGTAACTTCCAGATCAGTGCCTGCCATGTTCCTCCCTCAGAGGACATCCCCTGCCAGCCCTTCCTCAGCCTGGCCTTTCCCAGTGCTCCCAGCCCCAGCTGGTGATGCTGCCTGGGCAGGGGACGAGCTGCCACTGTGCCAAGAGAAGGAAAATGCAGTTGAGAGCAGAGCTGACCCAATTCCTCTGTTCCTGTTGTGTCCCCCTCCCCTTTCCAATGACAGTCACGGGACCAGGGGCTCTCTGGAAGAATCAGAGGAAAGCAAAGTGTGTCTCAAACAGGACACTCTGCTCGATCCCTGGGTGTGGGAAGCGTCCAGCTTGGAAACAGACACAGGTCTCATGGTCATATTTCATGAAAAATCTTTTTTGACAGGATTTTTTTCTCCTGAGAGGCCTCAGAGAAAAAGAAAAACAACAATTATCTGCTGCTGTGGAGTGCAACAGGTGCATCTTTGGTTGGTCCATGTGAGTTGTTTCTACTTGATGACCACTCACAGTCCAGCTGTGTTGGGACTCTGGTCAGTCACAAGATTTTATTACCATTCCATTCCTTTCTTTCCTAGTCTTCTGATGAAATCCTTTCTTCTATTATTTTAGTATAGTTTTAATGTAATATATATCATAAAATAACAAATCAGCCTTCTGAAACATGGAGTCAAGATTCTCATCTCTTCCTCATCCTGGCACCCCTGTGAACACCATCACACACAGGATCTGTGGCTCCAGTAACAGCACTGTGCTTTATTGACTATTCGCTGCAATCTAATAATTTTGCTATTTCCACATCAGTCTGCTGCTCTGGAGACCCACTTGTCATGAGAAGAACAATTTTTTTCACCCAAGTTTGTTCTTCCACACAGCTGCCAAATGGAGGATTTGTAGTTTTACAAAGTTTATAGAGAGAATAGCTCTTGTAGGTGAGTAATCTTAATTTCAGCACTGAGAATGGTGGGGATGGAGGAGGATGGGGTATTTTGGCAATGGAAGACACGCCAAAGAAACTCCTCTTATCTTCAGGAGCTCTAAGAGCAGCTCTTGGTAGGGCTAAGAGCTGAGCCAAGAGTCAGCTTTTAGCAGTAAGTGGTATTTGAAGATTTGGGAATCAGTGATAAAGAGCTCATGGAAATAAAGGAGTGGCTCTGGATAGGCCTGAAGATGTTATATCTTGTTTTTCTTAAATCTAAGACCTGAGATGTCTGGAACACTGAAATTTCCCTTCAGATTCCAGTTCCAAAATGTCCTTGCTGTATTCCCCACAAAAGGGATTTTAAAACTCAGATTGGTTCTTGTGGGTCAGGCAGATTTTTTTGGTTTTAATATGGATTTGACAGAAATTTTCTGAGTTGAGAGCTACTCATCTTAAGGCTTGGGAAGGCACAGAACCTCTGGTAGGGATTATTCCCTGACAAAGAGAGCAGAAGAAATTGCTCCCTAAAACAGAGGGAATGGCCAAATGTGGCATCAGGAATTTGGGATAATGGTCTCTAGACACAAAATTCCACCTGTAAAAGCTCTCCTGAAGAAATTCCCCTTTTATTGCCCCTTGCCCACTGCCAGAGTGCAGGAGAAGGTCTGATTCCTCTGAAGAATATTGAATTCTCCTGAGAATGCAGAAAATCCCCTTTGTTTTTGGGCAGGGGAATGTTTCACACTGAACTCATCCACACTCCTGGCTACAATGAGAACCTGAACCTGTTATTTTGTGCTGCATAGCTGAGGGGAGACATAAGGGACCTCTAATGTTGCTTGAAAAACTAGAGATTTTTTTTGCTGAATAATAAATTAATGAGCTATTTCCAAAACTTTCCAGCTCATATTATTCTTATTATCTAGAGCAGGTTATCCTGAAGCAGATCTGCAGTCTGTGTGCACAGGTATGCACTGGTTTGGTTTATGGCTGAGATATTTATGCAAACACTAATTGGAAAAAGCCTTTGCCAATGCTGAATGGACATTTTAAATGGTTTTGCACAGGGGAGATGTGTTTTGACTTAAACTGCACCCATCCCTCAAATAGAACTGTTTTGGCTTGGGTGGGGTTATTTTAGATGAAATCTTTAAGGAATTTCTATTATCTAATTAGTGCTTCTTTCCCTGCCTCATTCTCTCAGGCTACTGGCATAACTTGGAAAGATAAAAGTTAAATAATCTCCCTCCACCCTAAGCTATTCCAACAGTACATTGAAGGGAAAAAAACAAACCCAACCCAGCCCTAAGATAAAGCTCTGTAATTCCAATGGGACATTTTGCAGCAGGGCACTGACCAGCTGATCTAAATGTGGCTGCCCATGAAAACTTGGGGGAGATTGTTGCAATATTTTGTCTGTCTGTCTTAAGCCCCCCCCTATTTTTGAAGCAGATTTAGGAATCCAGTTGGGATCAGCTTTCAGAGCTGCCCCAGTCTTTTCTTATTAGATTGTCCCTGGAGGTTTGTCAGGTGAAAGAGCATTTTTAAAGATAATTTGAGTAGAAGTAGAGCAACAGCAAGTATTTGCATGCTAAAAGGTATTACAGAAATGAAATACAGCATGAGATTAGGGCTGGCTATTTGCCCTGAGGGTTTTAAGTGGATCTGCTGATTGAGTGGTGGGCTGTAAGCTCTGAGTGATTTTGCACTGACATGATCTCTCATTTAAATGCTTTGGTAAGGAATTTTAGAGAACCACAAGCTGTGGAATTCTTCATATGATAATGCTGTAAAACTAGATGTGAACATGACATGTGCTGTGTTTTGGGGAGGGTTTAACCTATTTTTTATGCCTAAATAAACTTGGCTTAATTGCAAATTCCCAAACCCTTCAAGAGGATGTAGTAACATAATGAGTACCTGGCTGTGTGTGATCTATGTGGTGTTACAGACAAATGAAAGGTTACATCAAAACATTCAGAGGGAATTTTTTGGGTGTATGGTTTTGAAACATAATAACCAGCCCTTATTCAGGAGGAAAACAGCCAGCAGCTGGAAAACTCACCGGCCTCCAGATCCCTGTTTTCCTTGGAAAACTATAAATCTGAACTGGTCAGGCTAAAGAGAGGGATTGCTTCCATTCTGCTGTTTGACTGCATCCAAGGATTTCAGGAAGGTGAAAATCTGAACTACATTGCAGTGATTTATCTCTGGAACAGCTCAACTTGCCCTAAGCAATATTTATACCAGTTAAAGAGCAAAAGCTAATGGAGAAGGCCCTGGAAATAGCCACAGGTGAAGAGATTTTCAGATGTTCCTGATGTGAGATTCAGTAAATGTTATGGGGGGACATTTTGATGATTGTCCCTGAGGTTTGCACTGATGGAATTGAGGCTGCCCCTCAATTCCCCACCTTGCTGCTCTTACCTTCTCTTTGACAGCTTTGACCTGACCTGGACCTGTCTCTCCATCCACAGCCTCTTTGACTCTCAGCAGCTTCTCCTGCATCACTACATCGACCTGCCCAAGACAAACACAGAGGGACCTTCCTCAGCTTTCTGTTCAGCTGAACAAGCACACAACAGCCAGCAGGGAGGGAGGGAAGGGCTGTGCCAGGGCCAGTTCTTGCAGCTGGAGAAAAATCTCCCCAGGTAATGCACGTGAGCAGTGTCCTCTTGCTACTGTGAGCTCACCTGCACTCTGATCTCCTCCACCACTTCTCCCCGTTCCCCTGCTCTGATCAGCTCTGGGTCATGATCCTGGAGAAAATCTGCTTTGTTATCTCTGTTCTCCCAAAAGACTGTTAGCCAAAAGAAAGAAAAAAAAAAGGGAAAAGTTACAGAAGCCATTGGTTTCTCCAGCTGCTTCTGGAGGCAAAAGAAAGGGTGGTTGTAGGCAACTTTTATTTAATGATGAGCTTCAGGAAGGCAGCAGGCTCTAGGGACCCTCACCAAGTTCAGAGCCCTGTTGTCATCATGAGATTTTCTGAAAAATCCCTTTGCCAGGATTTTTCTCCTGAGAAGCTGGGAAGCTTCAGCTTCTCCATGTTTTGCTCCTCTGGAATGTGGCCTGGAGATTGTTTATCCAAACATATTAATTGTTTTTAATTAATGACCAATCCCAGTCCAGCTGTGTCAGACTCTCTGAGTCAGTCACAGGTTTTTATTATTCATTCTTGTCCAGCCTTCCAATGTCTCCTTTCTCTTTCTTTAGTATAGTTTTAGTATAGCATTTCTTATACTAGAATATCATATCATATCATATCATAATAGATCAGCCTTCTAAGAACCTGGAGTCAAATTCTCATCTCTCACCTTGTCCTGGGCACCCTCACAACCCCACAACACCCTGTTGTGTTAGGATCTGCAAATCTTGAGGTTAAGGGATTTCTGCTTTTGCCTTGGCTTGCAGAATGGGAGCAGAATTCAGGAGGATTTTGGGATAGTGAGGCTGTGAAGCTGAGAGCCTGGAGCGTGCTCAATCTCCATGAACCCTGGTCCCGTGCCTGATTTTGGCATTATTTTATTTTATTTTATTTTATTTTATTTTATTTTATTTTATTTTATTTTATTTTATTTATTTTTTTAAATTTTATTTTTTAAATTTATTTCTTTCATTTCATTTCACAGCGCAAGGCTTCAATCTTTTCCATGAAGAAGGCACAGGGGTGGCTCCCACCCTGAAGGATGTGCTTTCCACCAGTGTCACTTGGCTTGGGGACCAAAGGAAGGGGACTAATTCAACCCACAAATTTCCTTCTTTCATTCCCAGGAGGCTGAAATATGGGAATAGGGGCACTGGAATGGGAATAAAACCAGCACAGAGCACCTGGAGGTGGGAGAGAGGAGGGAACAGTGAGGGTGACAGAGCAATAACCTGCAGCTGACCACAAGGGATGCAAGGCCACACAGACCTTCACTTTTTAAGGGGATTTTAAACTCAATTCAGAAGTTAAAAGGCAGTTAAGCCCAAAAGAGACAAGACCCACCAGATCCAACCCCTCTGTTTTGAAGTGCTGTGCAAAGGAGAAGCAACAAGAAGACCTAACACCCAGTCACAGTGAATTTGTGGAACTGGGGATGGAAAAAAAAAGCTGTTTATGATAAAGTACCTAATGATCCTGAGGTGCAGCTCGTTATTTTTGTTGAGGCAAACTGCAATTTTCTCTTTAGAAAGAAAACTAAATGAAGTCTGACGAGCTCAGTGCATATCTGAGTTCTCTAAGTGTCTGGTTTTAATGGAAACACCTTTTCTCCTACACTCCTTGAGATAATTTGAAGGAAGACAATTCATATCTTGCCTTTCAAGCCCTGATTGTATCTTCCTAAATGACAGCTAATCTCCAGCTGTGTGCTAATTCAATTTCCTGATGATTTGAAATGACAGTTTTCCACTTTCAGATGTTGGCTTCTGTATGAATCAGTTTTGTACAGATATTATATTTGTACAGACATTCTATTTGTACAGATATTCTATTTGTACAGACATTATATTTGATATTCTCCCCTGCACCCCTGGCCTGCTGAAGGCACCATGCAAATTCAGAAGGGTTTTAACATCCAAGTTTTAATTAATCCAAGACTGGCTGCTCTTTCCATCCCCCCAAAAATTTTTCAGGGCCCAATTCCAGGCAGAGGATTTGCAGTTTTACAAAGTTTATAGAGGGATTAATTCTTGTAGGTGAGTAATCTTAATTTCAGCACTGAGAATGGTGGGGATGGAGGAGGACAGGGGAGATTTTGGTAATGGAAGAAACTCCAAAGTACAGACATTTAATTTCTTTAAATTACTTGTGGGTCATCAGAGGGCATGACAGATGGCATGTAATATTGCAGCAGGAAAAGCTGATTTGCCCAAGTTATGAGGTAGCTCCTCCAGCCTGGAATTCCAGCCTTGGGGAAAGGGGACATTACATAAGAGTTATGTGAATTTTTAAACACTTTCCTGACTGGGTCAGCAGGTTGCCAGTGCTATGTTTTCACAGGAATACCAGGCTTTGGAGATTTATTTTTCATAGAGGGATCTGTAGGTTTTTCTATTCTGGTTTTTTTTTTTTTCATAATTGTTTATTGTCATTTTGTAGATTGATTAGTGGTTAATACCCACTGCAGGCAAAGCAGGGAGGGTCCCCCCAGACCCAGGGATTACCTGGCAATGAGTTACCTCAGTGTTATATTAACCACTGGGTTAGAGGGGCCTAATTTTAGTAGAGACATCAATAACTCATAGGTGCTAGATGCTCTGTTATTCTTTTATAGATCAACAAAATGTTTCAAAGTTAATTTTAAAGGGGGGTCAGGAGGCTAAGGATGTTATGTTTTCACTGGCTGGTCAGCAGAGTCTGGTATTTTGTTACAGGCAGGGTCAGCCAGCTCCGGGAGCTATTTCTGTGCCTGTGTGTGTGCAGTGAAATTGATGTCACCTTTTCTGAAATAGTGTATGCTTATTTTGGGATTGTTTTATATGCAGAGCTGGCTCAGGGCTCAAAGGCAGCCCAGAGCACTCCTAAATCTGCATCCCAGCTCTGCAGGCCAGTAGGGAACTCCAATATCCCCGAATTTCACAGAACAGCCTGTTAATAACAATTCTAAAATATTTATTTGAATCATGAAGCTTCTCTTGAAATGGCCACTTTGAACCTCCTGGCAAAAGGATTTGAATCTTTTGAAGGCTGGTTAAAAATACAGAGTATCACCACACCTTCAAGGAATATTTGGGCACACCATGGAGTATTTGAACTCAAATATCCTCTGTGACACTGAGCAAGTCATAAATATAATCTGTAGGATGGGGAAAATAGCACATTGCTGCCTCACACTGCAAAAATACACTGCAAAAATACAGAGGGAGGAAAAGGCTCAGCCTTACATTTGCCTCCTGTAAACTCTGGCTATTCCAGTGTCATAGGAGATGCCACACAAAGAGGCTGTTTCCAACCACATCATTCAAAATAAATGTTTTAGGGCTTGGCAAGTGGAATTTAGCCACTAGAAAAATGGCCAGATATAGCCTAGGAGGATAAAAGGCTTCCAGTGACGTTTAGGCAGCAGCTCTAGCTTGGTAAAAGAGTTAAAAACAGAGTGAAATGTTTAGATTTTTGTCAAAACTGATCTAAATTTAAAAATTATATTTAAGAAAGCTAGGTATAAAGCACCAATTTCATGGGATGAGAACACTTTCTTCAAATTAAGTGTTGGGGGCTGTGACAAAAGAAAGATGCTTGTTGTTTGGTCAGCTGCCATTTAGGTGAACTTTAGACACTTTGAATTACTCCTGATACAAACAGGAGCTTTGAATTACTCCTGATACAAACATTTCTTAATCAGGCTCTGTTGCTTCAATCATGTCTTCAAGGTTTCTGCACTAACAAATCTGAACTTCTGTGCAAATGCTGATAGCAAGTGACCTATTTCTGTACAAGATTAGGGGGGAAAAAGTTCTCAGTAGAAAGTCCAAACTCAGACCTATTTTTTCCTGCATAATTCTGCTAGTGAGAGGAAAGCGGCCTAAAAATTAAAAATACAAGAGTCTGTGGTGTTCTGGTGGATGTTGTTGTAGATTTGATTCTGATGAAAGAATTTGATTCAAAGGATCCATGGTCAAATTAAAAATAAAATCACTTTGGACAACCCCCAGGTAGTATTGTGTGAGTGCCCTGCAATGAAAAGCCCAAACCATCTAATTTCTCAAAAGCTAAACCAGCTAATTACTAAAAATAAGTGTGGTGTCAAACAGACTTGGTTCACCAGGAGAAAAGGAGGAAAGAAAAACCCCACCTGAAGTTGAACAGCTAGAGACTCCTCCTGTGCCTAAGGCAGAGCTGCAGGTATCCCTTGAAGCCTGCGAGAGAGCTTTTCCACTCTGAGGCTCCTGCTTGTGCTCTCTGCAGAAAAGGGCTCCTTCTCATGTGCCTTCAGAGCTGGGGAGCAGCTGGCAGCCCCAGCAGGATGGGCTGGAGGTGTGGGGTGTGGAACTGGGAAATGGGAGCCACAGAGGCACTCACACTGTGGGGATAATCCCACAGAATTCTGTATCTGGGAATGGGAATCAGAGGCATTCACACTGTGGGATAACCCCCAAAGTTCTGTGTTTGGGAATGGGAGCCACAGAGGCATTCACACTGTGGGGATAACTCCCAAAGTTCTGTGTTTGGGAATGGGAATCACAGAGGCACTCACAGTGTGGGATAACCCCCAAAGTTCTGTGTTTGGGAATGGGAATCAGAGGCACTCACACTGTGGGATAACCCCAAAGTTCTGTGTTTGGGAGTGGGAGCCACAGAGGCACTCACACTGTGGGATAACCCCCAAAGTTCTGTGTTTGGGAGTGGGAGCCACAGAGGCACTCACACTGTGGGATAACCCCCAAAGTTCTGTGTTTGGGAATGGGAATCAGAGGCACTCACAGTGTGGGATAACCCCCAGAGTTCTGTGTTTGGGAATGGGAATCAGAGGCACTCACACTGTGGGGATAATCCCACAGAATTCTGTATCTGGGAATGGGAATCAGAGGCACTCACACTGTGGGATAACCCCCAAAGTTCTGAGTTTGGGAATGGGAATCACAGAGGCACTCACACTGTGGGATAACTCCCAAAGTTCTGTGTTTGGGAGTGGGAATCACAGAGGCACTCACACTGTGGGATAACCCCCAAAGTTCTGTGTTTGGGAATGGGAGCCACAGAGGCACTCACACTGTGGGGATAACCCCCAAAGTTCTGTGCTTGGGAATGGGAATCAGAGGCACTCACACTGTGGGGATAACCCCAAAGTTCTGTGTTTGGGAGTGGGAATCAGAGGCACTCACACTGTGGGATAACCCCCAAAGTTCTGTGCTTGGGAATGGGAATCACAGAGGCACTCACAAAGTTCTGTGTGTGCAGGGCTCAGAGCAGGTCCTGGTGTTCAGATACAGCTTGGTGACAAATCCCCCATCCCCTTCTAACCCCCTGGCTTCTCATAGAGGATAGTTGGGAAATTTGGGAGACTCCACCGCTGTCCAAGTCCCCTCTGTGGTGTTTTTATTCCTCACTCCTGTCATGTTTCTGTGGTTGAGATGACCCCTGAGGTATTACAAAGTCTCTTTTTTTCCCAGCCCCACGACCAAAGAAGAAGTTGAGGCTCCTCATCTCTGCTTCTCAAGGTTGTTTAATTTTCCTTATCTACTCCTTTCTCTGACCTGCTGAGATTTGACCAACAGGACAGATTGTGGCACAGTGACCACCCTTGGGGTGGTGTTAGCTTTTTATACCAAGAACCATGTGTATTTTATTTACCATAATTTTCCAATACCTATCTGTTGGAACCCAGGAATCCCTCTGGCTGTCCTGGATGGCTCCAGCCCCTGCCAGGGGCTCAGAGACCTTGGCACAGAGCCCAGGACACCTGTGCCTTTGATTTTGACCCATGGAGCAAATTACCACCTTTATATGAGGAATTACAATTATTAAGTAGAATAACAGTTTCTCATGGGGTGAAAAATAGAGTTTTGGGGTTTTTAGAATGAGGGCTCAGTGTCCCAAGATGGAGAAATTTTGGTGTACCCTGTCCTTCTTCCTTCTTCTTCTTGGCCTCCATCTTCTGCTGTGATGTTGGCACTTTTAGACTGGTTTAGAGTAGAAGCTCACTGTCTAACGTAGATGATAGGTATTGGAAAGTAATTGTAAATATTGTACACGTAGTTGTTTTTAGTATAAAAAGATAACACCGCCCTGAGGGTGGGCAGTGTGGTTCTGTCTGACCTGCAGAACAGACCTTGGCAGGCAGAGAAAGAATTTTATAAATAACAGAAAAATAAACAACCTTGAGGAGGAGAACAGAAGAGTCCTGACTCCTTCTTCCACTGCCAGGCTGGGAAAAGGGACTCTGACACACCTTGGGGTCACTCTGAGCAGCAGAGATTCCAATACTTGGAATCTACCTATGTCAGACAGTCTGTCTCTACTCTAAACCAATCCAGAAGTGTCACTTTCACAGCAGAAGATGGAGGCCAAGAAGAAGGAGGAAAAAGTCTGGATATGCCCAGATTCCTCCATCTTGCCTCCTGAACCTGCATTCTAAATCCCCAAAATTCTACATTTTCACCCTGTGACACATTCACCATCATTCTACTCAAACCCTTGTGGTTTGTAACTCCTCACACAAGGTTGGTAATTGTTTTTTCCGAGGGCTAAATCAAAGGCACAGGTGTTTGTGACTCTGTGCCAAGGTCTCTGAGCCCCTGCCAGGGTCTGGAATCCTGCAGGGCAGCCAGAGGGATGTCCTGGGTTCTGACAACTCTGGAAGCCACAGCTGAGCTGAGCTCAGAGCCAGGCACGTTCCCTCCATGGCAAACCCCTCCTGCCCTGCCCTGGGCACTGCCTGCCTGGCAGCCCCACTCTTGCCAAGGCTGCCTTTGACTTCCAGGGGCCATTTCATGCTTGGCCAGCTCAGGAAAGGACTTTGGATGGATTTGATGCTTATCTAAAGCTCCTGCTGCCTTCAGCAGGGTTCTGACGTGCTAGTTGAGAGCAGATGGGATGCAAAGCTCCTTTTTTTTTTAGCCAGAAAGCTGCTCTGTGATTTATAAGGTGTAAGAAAATCCTAATTGTTACGAGTCAGAGGTCAGGCCAAACTACTGATGCACATTTAGCAAGTTTAAGTTCACTTCTTTCTCTCCAGCCAGCTGAAACCAGGCAGAAAACCTGACACCAGTAATTTGTCAGCAGGAGGGAATAATGGAGACTTTTCATATGAGGAATTTTAGCAAGGCACTAGCTCTGAAGAGTGGAGAGCAGAAAAGATATTTTTCCATATTGTATCAGAACAGGATCTGCAGAGATACAGCAAAAATAACCTAATTTTCCACTTTAGACAAGTGCAAGACTTCCTAATTCATGTGTGGATCACGCTGAGCACTGAGGACAAGGGCTGAAGAGATAAACAGAAATATCAAAAGCAGAGGAGGGGATAGAAGAGATTTGGAAAAGAACCAAATGCCCTTTCATGGTTTTTATTAAGAAATCCCTTTTTGGGATTTCTCCCCAAAGCTTTTTGGGGCTTTCTCCAGATGAAAAACCAGCCAGACCCCTTTCTCAGTCTGATTATGTTTTAGTTTCACACACTTGGCATGAAGCAAGTACATTCAGAGTTTTGTGCCTCTGCTTGGGAAAATGCTCCTCCTATTCAAAGACATCATAAAAAATAATTTGAGCAGCTGTGAAGGAATCCATGGACTCTTCCATGAGTTCTCACTCTTGGAGGAGACGGGACAGGTAGAATTACAGGAGTAAGAAAACATTGATGCTGAAAATTGGTCTACAGTCTGCTGCTTTTGAATTATTGGCTATTCTGATGTCATCCTTGTTGCCCTCAGAAAATCCTAAATTGCCTTTTTTTTGCTTTTTGAAGCACTTTGCTTTGAGTTTGTTCACTTTCACCCACAAAAATGTCCCTTCCTGCATGATTAGCTCAATGGTTTTGACAGATTCCTTGGAAGAACTGAGGTCCTGAGAGCCTCCCTCCCTAAATACCATTTTTAATCTAACATCCTAATTTTTATAACATTCCATAGTTTGGGCAGCTGCCCACTTGACTTTATAGGAATGAAACTGCCAGTAAGCTGATCTGGAAGAACATTCCAGCTGGAATTGTTATCTTTTGCTACTGACCTTGGTACTGAGAGCTTCCTTCCTCCAGCATTGAAAGGAAATTGCTTGGAGCCATTTTCCAGCCTTCATCCACTACCTAGATTGGGGGGAAAGTGAAGAGAGAAATTGCTGACAGCATTGTTTCACACAATTATGGAATGGGTTGGAAGAGGCCTGAAAGATCCAATTCCACCCCCTGCCATGGGCAGGGATACCTTCCACTAGTCATTTTATCAGCTGAAGTCACCAAATTAAACAAGAATTAAACTCCAGCTTGTTTGAAGATGTAATTTTAGGTAGGCGACTTGCAATATTGAAATGGAATTTCATTTAAATGCCATTTTTGTTGTTACTTTGTCACATTCCTGAAACAGTTTCATTTAATTGAAGCAGTATTGCCAAGGGAAAAAACCTCCCAGAAAATTATCAAAGTTTCTTCACCTTGTATCAGTCATAAGTCTCAAGATGTGAGTAAGGCAGCAGTTGATAAAGAGAGATTAGATCACTGTTTGGGAGGAGTTGAATGTAGATTTGTACCAAACAGGATCAGGATTTTGCTAAATAACCTGCAAACCAGTTGTTATCAGCAAGATAAAACAGCAGCAGCTCTTGGGATGATTAAAACTAAACACTACCTAAATAAGCCCTAATAAGTAATTAAGGAAATATCTGATACCTGCAGGTACAGCTGCAGCCCCATTATGGAAATTATCAAATATCTGCTTTTAATTAAAGTATCATTACACTAATTCCAGTTTGGGCCCAGAAGGACAGGAAAATAATACATTTATCACTTCTACCCTATAGATGCATTTGAAAGAGACTTGGGAGATTCTTGACTGAACATCAAGAACTGTTTTGTTTTAGAACTTTGTTTAAAGGATAACAAAAAGTTGGAGGATTTGAGCTCAATGTTACTCCAATGTATTCCCAGTTTCACAGGGTGTGGTTCATCCTTGGATCATTTGCAGTGGGCAGAATCCTTCTTGTATCATTTTTTCCATGGTATTTTATAGAAAATGATTCAACCACGATGTTCTGAGAGGAAATGTGTCAACTATTAAAAAACCCAACAAACCAATTCCCCCCAAACCAGCCTAAAAATGGGCTGTTCATTTTTAGCCCCTCAATACCACAGGACACATCAACATTTTATTGTTATAAATAAGCCCATGAATTGTTTTAGTTATTTGCTTCAGTGGTTTTAGACACTGATGTCAATGATATCATTGTGTCAATTTAATTGATTTTAATAAAACCCATTCTCTTGTGTCTTAAGGACAGTTGCTGCTCTGTTTTCTCTTGCCTCAATTAACAGCCTAAGAGTCAACATAATAAAAAGAACTTTTCCTTTGAAGCCAGTTCATGTAGTTTTTGATTTTCAGTGGATTGAGTCCATGCTTTTTCTGTTTTAAATGAGTTAAGGCCCCTTGAACCAACAATATATGTTTGAATTTAAGCAATGCAATCTGAATTAATTAAGAAATGTGGAAATAAGAGCCTCAATCTATTTCTGAGGCTTTCCAAAGCCAGCTCCACACCAGGTGATTCCCACTGTACAGCAGGGATAACTGAATGCCTTCAGTTCACTGTGCACATTTCCTTTGGAGATTTCCCTCAGAAGTTTCACAGGGACAGGAATGTGCCTCACCATTTGACATTTCTGGGTGAAATTCAGGGATGCACAGCACAGCCTTGCTCCCATTCAGTGGGACAAGCTCCAGCAGGTTGCTGGGTGAGGCAGCCCAGACTGCTGCTGCTTTTGGAAAAAGGGATTTTTTGGGGGATGGAGACATGGGTTGTTTTTTTCCTTAGGGAAATCAAATCAGCACCTTGCAGAGAAAAGAAAAAGTGAAGTTCCTTTGATATCAAATACTCTTTGTAAAGATTGCTATCAGGCTTTTCAGAAATACTTGAATTTCCTTCTGGGATCCAACTTTTGTTTTCTTTAAGAGCTGAAGTTGGGAGCAGAGCTTTTTTCTGCCTGCATCCCTATGACTTATAGCCTACACTTATTTTAATAAGAGTCCTGCTGTTAGAACTTTTCCAAATACTTCTCAACTGGTCTAAGACACTCTTTTTTTTCCCCCTGTCAGTGCTATAACCTTGGAGAGAATGTTCCCTTTGTTGTTTCTCAATGGACCATAGAGAACCTGATATAATGGCTCAGAATTTTACTTGACAGGAGTTGTGATGGCTGAGGAGATGGGAATGACATGAAGTTATAAAACCCCAGAGCTCCACGCTGTTATTTCACCCAATTCAAAACAGCCTTGCAGAGGCTGCCAGGGGATCGAGACACATTTCTGCTGTTGTTGGTTCTTACCTTCAGAAATGTGCAAAACCAAAAAAGAATTCAATTTTACCCTGGGAAAGTCAGGTTTTTAAGCAGATGGGTGAGATGCCATCCAGTTTTAGGAGTTTCACCACCACGGCTGTGACAGTGTCACCCAGCAAATCTGTCACACTAACAAGGGACTGACTGAAGACATGTGTGACCAGAACTTAAAAATTTGGTTTGCACAGGAGCAGTCACAACCCTTCCTAGTTACCAAACTTAAGCAATCAGGCTTAAAGACCTTGAAAAACTTTCATGTAATTCCTCCTTCAGTCTGCTGTGTATTTTCATCTACATTTTTGCATTTTCATTTACATTTTCATTTAAGGAAAAAACCCAAAACACCCCAAACCCCCAAATAGTGTTTTCAAGGTGCTCATTTACAAGTTAACATTTAGGCATCTACCTTCCAATTAAATTGACTGATGCTTCCTAGATTCATGTAATTTAGGTTCCTGGCTAGATGTTCTGAGAGCTTTGGCCAGATTAATGGATGTTGTCCAAGAAAAGCATTTTTTTTTGAAATATATTTGTTCTAGGGTTAGGCCTTCAAATTAATTTGTGTAAAACTTGCAGTGAAGAGTAAGCTTTGCCCTAGAATACTCACCCTTCTCCTCCACATATTTAGTGAGAGATTAATGACCCTTATTAAAAAAATATATATTCTTTTAACTTTTGTTTATACTGTGGAGGTAAATGAGAAACAAAAGCTGCTGCTTCAGCAAAAGCTGACCATTTTTGTTGCACAGCTTGCTTTTGAAGATGCCCTTTGGTCACTGCTCTGTTCCACAGGTGGTTTGGTCTCTGAAGATGCTCCTGAAATAATCTGCAAGTGTCTTTTATGAAAGCAGCCCTTTACCTCAAACATTTCAGGGGTATATTGCACATTAAGTGGTGTCCATTGACATTTGAAACAAAACTAGTTCCTACCCTGAGGACATGGAAAATGCATGGCTTTATTTATGCATGGCTGATGGGGTTTAAAAGTTGGTTTGAAATCCACACAAGCTCTGAGGTTTTTAATTCCTAATTTTGCAAGGGGTGGCAGTGATGAACTACTCTGCACCATTAAATTCTTTTTAAGGTTCCCTCCAACACAAACCATTCTGTGATATTTACCTTTGGGGATGTATGCTGAGTACATCTGAGTGCTGTAGAAATTCTACCATATTCTGAAATTGGGAAGGGTTTTCTGGTTTATAATCTCTATTTTCTGTGTGATTCTCCTCCTCTGAGAGGGTGCAGTTGTTTGGGGTGATGTGGCTCCTCTCACCTTTTTTTGGTAGCAACTTCAGCTTATGTCAAAAAATGAGGGGAGGAGAAGACAATGCCCATCTTTCCATGGAAAGAGGGTCAGGCATTTACTGAGCAGTCAGGGAGAGCTGGGATTTTCCATGGAAAGAGGGTCAGGGAATGCTTGGTTACCACCTTGTGCCCTGGCAATGACCTCAAAGCCCCAAAGTGGATTTTTGCTCTCATGGATGTCCCTGACAGTCTGCACGTCCTTAGCTCTTCCCACTGAGCTCAGCTGTGGCCATTCCTAAAATATGAGAGGTAAAAAGTTCCCCAGAATCCCTGAGGTCATGGGAAGGCTGAGAGAGACCAAGCTCAGCCAGTTCTTGGTGTCCTGAACCTGAGCCTGGAGCTTTGGTGACCACTTTAATGTCACTTTCCAGCCCCTGCCCACACCTGAGGCTTCACAACCTGCTTTCATTCCTTACCGGCTTTTCAACTTCTGGCTTTTTCTCTGGGGCAGGTTCCTTGGCTTCTTTTTTCTTCTTATCCTTTTCATTTTTCTGTGCCTCTGCCTGTGCCTTTTTGGCAGCCAGCTCCTCAACAATCTGAAAGAGGCAGGGAGGAATGGGATGGGGAAAACACAACATCCAACAGGCTCCACACTCTGAATTCCAGACCATCCCAGAGAAGCCTTTTTGTGCTGCCCAACTCCAGCACAGGTCCTGAATATCCCAATTTATCATTAGGGAAAGGCTGATTTCTCTGTCCCAAATCATGGGGGCTCTTATGGAGTAAGACCAGTTCCTGAAGCTGTCTAGAAGCAGAATATTCTAATGATACACAACTCAAAGTTCCCTCTGGACACAGACCCATATGATGAATTCATAATGAATTATCTCTGACCCAGATGATGAATTTGTCCTGGTGTTTGTAAGGCAGATTGATTTTTACAGGGATGGATTTTGAGAGGCTGCCCTGAAGTGTATCTAATTTCAATACACGGCTAAAGACTGAAATTGTTCTAGTGGCTGAAGGAGATTGGATGGAGATATTGTGACAAACCCTGACAGATACACAGGGAAAGCTCAGCATCTTTATCCCTGCAAGCAAGAAGCAGCTGATAGCTGGGTACAGCTCCATCAATTCCCATATCTTTAGTTCCTGGCCAATTATACTTTATTATCTGAAAAAGGCAGGGAAAAATTTGCTGCTTCCACCATTCTCTTGTTTCTAGGCAGCTTTCTTGTCCCTGAGAGGAATTCTAAGATCATTTACTAATGAGTCTAAATCAGAACACCCATTGAAGTTCATTAATGGACCACTAATACTGGCAGTACTGTGAAAGAGTACAAAATAAAACATTTCCATCTGTAAGATGTGTTTCCTGTAACAGTGAAAATATTTGTTTTCTCAAGTATACCTTTTAATATAGGATGCTGGAGGGAGACAATGACAAGGGCTGTGCTTTGCAGCCATTAGTGGCAGTTCCATTAGTGGCTCTCCCCGAGCATTTCAGTACCTTACATTTAATTAAATATGGTAATTCAAGCCCTGAGCACTGCTCAGTCACATCTTGTGCTGATAAGCAGCGAAGCATTTCATTCCCTGGGATAGATTAACAGATTGACTGGGGTTCAGAACAGGTTTTAGTGTCCCAGCAGGCCCGTTGGATCCAAAACCAACACAGCTACTCTGAGTATATCCTTTACTGCAGCGCTCCCACACAGCCAGAACCCAGCCCTGTCACCTCTGCTCTGCCTGCAGATGGGAAGCAGAACCATGCCCAGCGCCTCTGGATACCTGCACACACACATGGGATTGACAAAAGGTCCCACTTTGCAGCAGGGCCACTCTGCAGCAGTATTTCAGTGCACCCACACTCTGCTTTCATGTTTCTGCACAGAGCAGTGATGCTGGAAGGGGTGAGCCAGAGTTTGTGTTCTCATGAACCTGCTGGGGTGGCACTGGGCACCTCAGGTGTCCTTGTGCCTCTGCCTGGCCTTGCTGCAGCTCCTCCAGCTCTGCTCCAAGCAGCTCCAGCATTGCAGAGCTGGGGGAAGCTGTGTCCAACCTTGAGTGGCTTCTGCTCCTTTATCCAGAACCACTTCCCCTCCAGCTGCAAGGTGTCACTGTCATATATTCTGAAAAATGCCTTCGCCAGGATTTCTTCTCCTGGGAAGCTGAGAAGCCTCAGAGAAAATGAAAACAATAATTATCTGATTGCTTCTCCTGTGTTTTGCTGCTTTGGAATGTGGTTTGGAGATTGTTTATCCAACAGGTGAATGTTTGATTGGTTCCATGTGAATTCTTTTTACTTAATGACCAATCATGGTCCAGCTGTGTCAGACTCTGAGTCAGTCACAAGTTTTTCTTATTCTTTCTTGTTAAACCTTCTGTCTGTATCCTTTCTTTAGTATAGTTTAGTATAGCATTCTTTTATATAATATAATATAATAAAATAATAAATCAGCCTTCTAAGAACATGGAGTCGGATTCTCAATTCCTCCTTCATCCTGGACACCCAGAAAATACCACAGCAAGAGGATGCCTGAACAATCTGACAAAATGGGAGGGAAGAAAGGGAATGGCAAGCAAAGGTTAGTTTGAGATTAGTAGGCAATTCACCCACATTTCAGTGTAGGGTTTTGGTTTTTTTTTTTGTCCTGGAGAAAACTTCATAGTGGAAAGAGAAGTAGATATTTTCTTAAGTTGTTCTGGACTCCCCTTTTCTTTGCTAGGTTGTCTGGTTTTGAAATTATACAGAAAGTGGTTAGCAAACTCTTAATACTGAGGAAGAGACTGTGTTTCAATAGAAGCAGATGAATTTTAGCATCTTTGTATTTTTTCCCAGTCCTTCCTAGAACTCTTATTGTGCCCGTGATGATTCTTCACCAGTAACATTTTCTTCAGTGGCTGAAAAGACATTTTCCTTTAAAACTGATGCTCCATGAAAGTTGAATTGACTTTTGTATTCCTACATCAGTTTCTGAAGTCTTGCAGTGCAAATCTCCTTTTTTTTGGAGGCAGGGGAGGAACTGGACACTAAACCAGAGTGTAGCCTGTGAATGAAAATGTCTAATGCTGGTTTATATGAGCCAAGAATAAGAAAACTTCCAGCTGCCAGCAGGACTCACTTGTTCTGCTGTCCTCAGACTCAGGAAGTTTTGGTGTTGGCTCAGGTAAAAGTTCTTCTTCAGGAATAAAACCTTCCCTTATTCCTTGAAAGAAAACCTTACTTGAACTTCTTGCCTTTCAGAGCTGTGGGCACCAAAGAAAAGCAGGGCTGGAGTGAGTTTGGGAATGCTGGATCTCCAGCTGTGCAGGTGACAGCAGCCTCAGAGCCTGGCTCCAACACTGCACAGGGACACAGCCCAGTGTTCCTGGAGGGAAAATTCCTCTCTTGGAATATTAACTCGACAGAAAGAAGTTTTGCTGGAATCCAGGAAATGTTTCTTCTTTATGGAAGATTTTTGGTGGGGTTTTTTTAGGGTAGGTAGATTGCTGTCTGTAGGTGAGTGTAATTTAACAGAGGCCAAGGAGAGTTTCCCTCCTGCACAGTTAACTAGAAATATTCAGAATATTTAAAGGCTTTTAGTCTTTCTCTGACATCTTTCTTTTTGTTTTTTAATGTCATTTAATATTGGAAATGAGGAGCTGGGAGAGGGGGAAGTGCCTGTGAAATGGCAACTCTCTTGGCTTATTTTCATGGTGATGAGACTTAATGAGCTGCAGGGAAAGATCCTAATTTTGTTGGCGGCAGGATAAGGGCAAAGCTAAAAATTGTCACAACTGATGATTATCTGTGGAGCAAAACATAAAAAACCATTAGGGATAGAAATCTGGAACAGATGCAGGGAGATTACACCAATGTCCTGGAATGTTAAATTTCTCTTGAAGAGCAAGTAAAGAGAAAAAAGAGAAAAATCTTCTTTTTGAGGGACAGCACTTCTTTTTCTGACTGAAGCACCAAGTGCTGTGTGTTGGGATGTCTTTGGGAAGGTATTTGTAAAATGTCATGGAAGCAGTTTGTGCAGAAGGCCAGCTACATCACAAAGTCAAGTAAGGTCAGGGTTGTCAAAGGATCGAGAAATATAGAATGTATAATAATGCAGCAATGGTTCGTGAAGTGATTAATTTGTATTTTATTTTCCCTAAAGTGTCTTTACTGAAGCCTTATAAAATGCTCCCTTTTTAAATACAGCTTAGTCTTGATTTTTCATGGAGTTTGACTTGGGAGTAACCAAGCCCTGCTCATACAGGAGCTCAGACAGACACGAGGTGAACTCCTGTCCCCCCTGGAGTCAAGGACAAAACTCCCATCAGCTTCCATGGGGTTCCAGGATTTCTTTCCCTATGTTGCCCAGCAGACCAGTGAGTGGAACAAACCCAGTGGCCTCAGGGATATTTTAAATATGCAGCTGACTCAGTGGAAGAAAAAATGTTTTAATTGTCTGGCATTCAGGTAAAATCATGATTGCACTGAACTTTCCCTGGCCAGCTGCACTGGGGAGATCTCTTGAGGCTGTGACACACATTCTGCTGGCTAAAAAGGGAGAAAAAAACAGGCTCCAAAATTGGTGAAAATCAGATAATTGCTAGTGAAAATTTGTTAGGAAAATAGAGGAAGGTTTTTTTTTTTTTTTTTTCCAGAGTGCAGGGAAAATGAGAAATAAAACAACCTCTCCAGACTTTTGGCTTCCATTTTTCCATGCAAAGAAAAAGCAGATGCTCAGCAAAGGCAACAAAACAGCTGAAGGTGGGAATTGAAAGCAGGGAGCACGACAGGGAGGTTAAACCCATTTCTCCAGAATCTACCTCCATATCCAGTATTGCTCAGAAGAATTCCTTGCTGTGTTTTCCTCCCCAGCTGTGTTAATCCTTGATGCTGGCAGCTGTTTGGCACCACCTCCCCCAAACCCTTCCCTAGCACTCGGCCCCACTTGCGGGGTGGCTCCCAACAAAACCTTCTGGACTCTGGCAAGAGTTTCTGCTTTGGAGGCTGAAAACTTCACTGAGGGTCTCCTTCCCCTGCCTGCATGAACAGAAGTGCCACTGTCACATTTTCTGAAAAATCCCTTCGCCAGGATTTCCTCTCCTGGGAAGCTGAGAAGCCTCAGAGAGGAATGAAAACAACAATTATCTGATTGCTGCTCCTGTGTTTGCTTCTTTGGAATGTGCCCTGGACATTGTTTACCAACAGGTGAATGCTTGATTGGGTCCATGTGAATTGTTATTAATTAATGACCAATCACAGCCAGCTGTGTCAGACTGAGGGGTCAGTCAGAAGTTTTATCATTCATTCTTGTTAAGCCTTCTGTCTGTGTCCTTTCTCTTTCTTTAGTACAGTTTTAGTATAGCATAATATAATATAATATAATATAATATAATATAATATAATATAATATAATATAATATAATATAATATAATATAATATAATATAATATAATATAATATAATATAATATATCTCTGCCTTCTGAGGACGTGGAGTCAGATCCTCATCTCTCACCTCCTCCTGGGGACCTCACAAACTCCGCAGAGCAGAGCCCAGCAGGGTTTATCCCCTGAACTTGGTTAAAGCAGGAGTATGCCCCAGACTCAGCTTTAGTGGGGCACAGGGAGCTGTTTGCAGCAGTTTTCCTGTGTTTTTAGCAAAGCTGGCTGATGGTTAGTGCTGTGCTCTGTGCTGTCCTTCCATCCCCGCAAACCACACAGAGACTGCTGTGTATTCCAGGGATCCCAGGGAGGACTGGATCCAAAATTCCCCATCCTGGAAGCATTCAAGGCCAGCCTGGATGGGGCTATGAGCAACCTGGGCTAATGGGAGGTGTCAGGGTGGCTGCAATGAGAGGATTTTTACATCCCCTCTAACCCAAACCATTCGGTGATTCTACAAAAATCCTCTTTTACCATGCACCAGCTGCAGAAAAATCATGTAACAATCTCAGGGGTGGGGTTTTCAGGACCACAGAGTTTGGGTTTTGACCTCTGAAGTTTTGCTAGCCCAGCATAGTGGTTGACTCAGGGGCCAAATCCTGCGTCCTGTTGTCCCCCACCAGAGCCATGACCCCCTTGGCTGCTCGGGATGGGTGGGAAAGGCTCCAAGTGCTCAGGGCTGCCTTCGGCTGGGCTTAATCACTTTCCCTATGTGACACCCAGTGATCAGAGGAAGAGATTATCAGCCACTTCCATTAGCCAGAGAAATCAGGAGAGGGATTTATCAGGAAAAACAACCTACAACACACAAGATAAACTGAGATACTTCCTTTGCTGGGATGTTCAATTTGCTTAATGAGGCTTGGCAGTAAATCAAGGCTTAGCCCAGCCTGCACTGGAACCTCTCCTCTGCTGTTCTCTACTTCTTTCCCATCACCTGAGCACCTTCAGTGGTGATTAAGTGGTTGCAGAGCCCAAAACGGAACAGATTTTAGCACCTGATGAAAACACCCTGGGAAAAAACTTCATTCTTTCATTTGCAACAAAAAGCTTTTAACCATAAGGGTCTTGGAGAACTGGAGCCACTGTTAGGGAAAATTGCTACTTAAATAAACTGACATGTTTTGTAGCAAATCCTTCTGCAACACCATGAGGTTTTTTCATTAAAAGAGGGACAGTACCTCCTCTGGATGTTTTTCAACAATAATCGCCTTGGAACCACCTGCCTTCTCAAGGGGGTAGTCAGGAAACCTGCCTGTGACATGCCTGTGGGAGAAACAAAAGTGGAAGAGGAATTAGAGTTCATCATTTTTCACCTGGTTGATAAAGATGTTAGATAGCAGGGAAGCTTCTCATGGCAGTGGTTTCTGTCCTATAAGTTCATTAAGACAGTTACCAATCCATGTCTTCTATCCCATGGCCCAACAAAAACTGCAAATTCTCAGGGAAATTCCTAAAACTGCAGATTCCTGCCTAGCTGAGAGATGGAGATGAAAGTGTTTGTACCTGGCAGTGCCCAAGGCCAGCTTGGACAGAGCTGGGAGCACCCTGGGACAGTGGAAGGTGTCCCTGCCCATGGCAGGGTGGGAATGGGATGAGCTTTAAGGTCTCATCGAACCCAAATCATTCTGGGAATGGTTGTTATGTTATTTTACACTATTGAATGTTCATAGCCCAACTCTCTGCTTTCAACATCCATTTTGGCTTTTTTTTTTTAAGAGTTATTTTGCTTAAGTCAGGATTTAATCTCTAAATGTCAGGACTGCCACTCCTAAATTTCCAGTGGACTTGGTGGTGATGGAAGCTGGGAAGGGGCAGTTGTGACTGTGGGAAGGTTTCATGGGTAACACAGGGAGCTTCCAGACCTTTCAGAAAGGGATTAAAAGATACAGAAAATAACTTCAGCCCCAAGGCCATTTATACTGACAAAACCCTTTAACTTCTTTCCCTTTTGTTGCTTGGTGGAATATATTTGTAAGATTTTCTGTTTGTTTGGTAATACCAGGAAGATTTTTCTGTTCCAAAGAAAATTCTGACAGTGCAGAAAAACCCTTGTGATACTTTCAAACAGCATGGTTATATTTCCTCTAAATGAAATTAAATTTCCCTGGAGAAAAAAAGAGCTCAGAAAGGTCAACACTATTCCTAAAAATGTTTTCTTTTTTTTTTTTTAAACAACTGGTACCTTAAGGGACTTTGCTAGGCTGGTGTTAAGCTGCAGGCTCAGTTTTAAGCTGAGATCATTGGAACAGAGCATCTGTTCTGTTTCTGTAGCACCACGTGTAGGGCTGGGATCTCTTGCTGCTATTAATGCAACACCAATTAGGGCAGAATCAACAAACATTCATCTGTGCTTGGGAGCCCTGGCTTGTTCCACAGTTACAAGTTCTACATGCAAACAGATGCAAATCCTTGGTCACTGCATTCCCAGAAACCAGCCTGCATCAACAGAGGGCTGTGCTTGTCAGTGTGTTTTTTAAAAATCCATTAAGAATGGGATTTTGGCCTCAAAACTCTGCCTGATCTATTATTTAATGTTAGCTCGTGTTCCATTTTTTGCAGACAGCCAGAAAATAGCTCAGTTTTATGTTAAGTGAAGCCTTAAACTCTGTTACAAGTCTGGTAACAGTAAAAAACTTCCCAAAATTTGTAATTGAGGTTGTTGCTACCTCAGTGCCAGCTGGGAGGAAGGAACGGCAAATGCACTGTGGGTGAAGAATCAGCTGGGAGCCCACTGAACATGATACCAGGGCCAGCTGCCAATATTTATTCATGTTACATTTGGTATTTGCACTCCCTTTTTCACTTTTAAATCATTTACAGCTCTTAGAGATGGAGGGGGGTTGGGATTAAATTCTTTTTTAGGTTCCCTCCAACCCAAACCATTCTGTGATATTTACCTTTGGGGATGTATGCTGAGTACATCTGAGTGCTGTAGAAATTCTACCATATTCTGAAATTGGGAAGGGTTTTCTGGTTTATAATCTGTATTTTCTGTGTGATTCTCCTCCTCTGAGAGGGTGCAGTTGTTTGGGGTGATGTGGCTCCTCTCACCTTTTTTTGGTAGCAACTTCAGCTTATGTCAAAAAATGAGGGGAGGAGAAGACAATGCCCATTTTTCCATGGAAAGAGGGTCAGGCATTTACTGAGCAGTCAGGGAGAGCTGGGATTTTCTGGCTGAGGGCACTGCAGGATGTGATTTTCCATGGTCATCAGTGACCTCAGAGCAGACAGTACCAAACAGTTTGATGTTTTTATTCTTCCAGGGCATCTGCTTTTTTCTTGAGTGTATCCACTGCTGTCTGATGGTCTGGAAGCAGCACTCTTAAATCTTATTTCCCTGCCCACCCTCTTGTGGGTTTTCCTCTTTCTCTTCTAGGTTGAAATGACCACAACTTCAATCTTGTAATGCCTGGGAATTCACATGCATGACCCCCAATTGGCAAATTCCTCCCTTCATGAAACCCTCTGAGTTCAGAGGTTAAACCAGGGATTCATTTGGCCTGTAAATCTGCCCAGAAAAATGCAGCCATTCATCTTCCTGGTCAAAAGTCCACTTTAAACATAATGAATCTCAATTTTCATTCCCCCTTCACTTTCTGGCAGCGTTCAACTCAGAGCCATTGCAATGGGTTGCCTCATGCATTTATCTTAGGATGTTCATTTGGATTCAACTGCACCTAAATTCCTTGGTTTGCAGTTGGAAACACCAGGATAAAATGAGCAGCCAGAGCAGCTGTGGCTGCCCCCCATCCCTGGAAATGTCCCAGGCCAGGTTGGATGGGGCTTGGAGCAATCTGGGACAGTGGAAGGTGTGGGGTGGTACTAAATGGTGTTCAAAGTCTCTTCTTACCCAAATCACTCTATAATTTTAAATTCTTATATCTTTGTGCCATCAGATAAGCTGCACTTCTAGGGCTGAAGAGGGTCCTACCAGGTGTGTCCCATGAACAGCTCTTGAATTAGGAGGAGCTCCCAAACACTGTGGCGGGATTCTGAGCTTGCTTCACAATATTATTTGTTCAAATAATTTTTAACTGCCTTCCCCTTTTGAAACTTCCTAGAAACACTGAAGTATTGGTGATTAGAGGTAATAACACGGTAAGAAAATGATCCCAGATGATGCAAGAAGTTGCTCCCAACTGGAGCCCCAGCAGGCTGCTTTGTTTTGTGGGAAGTGTGCAGGGGAGCTTTGTGATGAGAATCCTCCCTGGTTCCACTGCTGATGGGGAGAGGAGGATGTAAAAAGCTTAAGCTCTTGATAACAGGAGCATTAGAGCGTGTAATATATTTGAAAGCCATGGTACATGTCAGAGACACCTAGATCCGAGTCAGAACTCTGTGAATCTGTTACTTATTACTGTCTCAGCATTTGCAAGGGGGAAAAATATCCAACTGTACTTTTCCACCATCTCATAAAAATGTGTAAATGCCAGAACTGGAAGAAGCAACTCTTATTTTCAGTGTGATTGCTTCACTGGGAGTGCTGACAACGTGCTAAGCACTGCAAGCAAAAGCAGAAGCAAATTGTCCTGGATTTCTTAGGGAGGATGCAGCTCCGGTAAAAACCAATTGCCTGAAGGAACAAATAAGGTTTACAAAAGCCCATGGTGGGACTGGGCTCGGTGGCTGAACAGAGTAAAGAAGGGGAGATGGAAGGACAGGGCCAGGAGAAAACCTCCTCCTTGTGAGACAAACCCCACCAGCAGCCTGGGGAGGCCCTCAGGAGCCCCAAGCCTGCAGGATGGCTCAGGAGCTGAGGATGGCTCCTGGGGGCGACCTGCTCCTTCCTCATTTTCTGCTTCCAGGCACCGAGCAGCAGCCTCTACTTGCACTGCTGCAAATAAAAATGAGGAGTGTTGGAGCTCTCAGCAGGCAAGAAGATCCTTCTTTGGGTCAGAGCCACTGCTTTAACACAACTGCTCAAGGTTTCTGTGCTGAGGAGGATGCTGTTGAAGAAGGGTCCTTTAGAAATCGTGCTATGTGAGAAATCCATCACTTTTCTGGAAAGCAGTGAAATCCTGTCAACGGAAGCAGAGCAGGGGTTGGAAAGCAGCTTTACAGAAAAGCCATCTAATTGGGATGAATGAGGGCCCTAAATCTGAATCAAAGCAGCTCAAGTGGAAGAGTAAAGGGAAGAACAAGGATGGAGGGGTGAAAAGATACGATCTTGCACTCCCAGCTGAAAAGGAAAAGGATGTGATGAGGTTTTTGTGCTGTTTCTCAAATTACATTATGTTCTCTGGTTCACTGTTACTGCTCCAAACCTATTCCTCTTACAATAACTCAGACCTGTCAAGTGTAATTGAAAAAGAATGATCTTTTATGGTCTGCAGTACAAATCCCTTTGTCTGTGATCTGTAGCAAAGAGTTCTGGCTCTTCTGGGCTCAATATTTGTACAGCACAAACCCCACATAAATGTCCAAGTTTTAACTAGGTTCAAATGGTTCTGTAATGTCCCCAAATCACCACCAGGCTGGGACAAGTCGGGGTGACTGGCAGGCTCTGCTCAGCCCTCAGTGCTGTGGCACCTCCATCCTCACCTGCACAATAAATTCTTTGTCTGGGAGACGACCCTGCACTGTGCTTCTCTCATCTGCTGCTTCCTCCCTTCCTCATTTAGGAGCTTCAAATTTTTCTAAAGTGTTTTCTCTCTATTCCACATTGCTCAGGGATGGTTGTAGTTCGGACTAAATATGGCTTTTGATTTATGAGAGCACACCATTGATTTAAACATTTTGTCTGGTAATAGACTCAACAAGTTCCTACCTACTCTGTTCTCTGGCGTGGTTTTACATGTGTTATTCTTTCTTTTTGGCTATGGCTTCTCCAGCTAATTGCATAAAAGGCCTTGTCAGGAAAAATAAATTGTTCTTTGGAGGAACAAGAGCGTTTAACTCTTCTCAGGGGAAGAAAAGATGTGGGCTGTGTGCAGACGAGGAGGCATGAATGATGGTGAAGGCTCTGAGTGGAGGGACACAGGGGTGTTCTGTGCAGAAAAGGGACACAAACTAAGAGGGAGGAGCTCTTTAAAAAAATAAAACCCTCATCAGTTGTGTAGTTCTTGCCTGTTTCTGTAATCCCACCTGATATGGATTCTCTCAGACTGCTTAAATAGCAGCGCTGGTTTATTTTAGGTGTCTTTGCTGTGGTGCTTTTTCCCCCTTTTGTATTTGTGCTGTCTTTAGCTCTTTGAAAATCACTTCCAGAAAAAATAGCCTGGGCAAATACAGAATTACTTCTAAAGTGAGATTGATTTCCACGGGCTTCTTATCATCTTTAATGAGTTTGGACACAGACAACGTTACAAGTGATGTTTTATCTCAGGTCCTGATCCTCCCAGTGTTTGCTTGTACGTGTGCTTGTTATGCATGGAAGCATTTCAGTGCAGGGTAATTGGAGGATCAGAAACTTTATTGTTCTGCATAAATATTCAGCTTTGAAAATTGAAGATCAAGTGTAGTGAGGCCAACAATGTGCAAGGGAAAGCATTCCCATGGAGGAATGAGGAGGCAAGGTTTGTGGGGAAAGGTGATATCCTTTATTATAGTAACTATCATAATTAGAATGGTCTTTTGGGTCCCCAGTGCCTGCCTTAGATCTGAAATGGGAGAAGGGAACTTCAAAGCCAAGTAATAGTTGGGAACAGTTGTTGGAGGGGACAGAGCTAAATGAGGAATGTGGTAATTCTCCCTGATAGTTTTATTACATGTGGTGTTACTGGCCAGGAAAGGTAGACCTTTGGCTGACCCAGTGCAGTTGTTCATAAGCTGCTTGAGTTCTTACAGCAAAAGAGTCTGTTCTGCTTTGTCATGAAGTTATTACCTTTCCAAGGATCCTTCTGGTCTTTTTGGGATAGCAATAAGTAATTAATGTAATGGAAAAATGGGAATCTCTGTTCCCCTTCAGGTGGGCTGGGGCATTTCTCTGCCAGGACTCCTGGTTATCCTGATTCCTGCTGTAAAACCCCAAGGGAAAAGGATTTAAAAATTTTTTTTCTCTTCAAAATTCTGACAAATCATTGCTGGTTTAAAATGGGATTAGGTTTTTCTCCTTGAGATAATTGGAGACATGGATGATAGCACTGCAAATGGCTTCTAGGTTTTTGAATGGGAATAAAAGGCAGCTTGGGCATGAATAATGCCAAGGAAAACCAAAGCCACTTATTCTTCCAATAGTAGCTTAAGTTAAAAGAAAACATGCTACAATCAGAAGAAAAACTGTGTAATATTGACACTGATGGACTGTTCTGGTGCTCTGATTTTGCATGATCCTCCACACACTCAAAAATTGTTGCCCAAAGCTTTCTCAGAGCTCTCATTTGAATGAACTGAGGATTGGGAGAAATCACACCCTGGCTGATAGAACTGAACTGCTTGGAAAGAGCTGATACCATCCAAGGTATCAGCTAGGTTCATTGAGTGTTTTCTAGGTTCAGACTAACCTAGAAAACACTCAATGTACCCACCAAGCATGGAAATGGAAAGATTAAAGGGGCGGGAAAGCAGATACCTGGAAGGTTATTTAGGGTTTTTGGCTTGACTCCTGCAGTGCAGAACAGCTTTGGGCAGAGCTGCAAGGTGTGGAATAACACTGAAAGCATCTCCTGATGGATCTGAGGACACCTGCATGTCCCACGCCTGCCCCTGGAGGGAAAACTGACATCCAGCACTACCCCATGCTTGGTTTCCTAGCTCTGAAGTTCCTTGAGTTTGTTTCCTTCGGAGAAGGAAACTCTTTTGGAGTTGTTGATCATCCTGTGTTTACCAGGGTGCATTCCTCCAAGGATGAAGGGCTGCTCCCCCTCTTTCCCAGGCTGGCTGTCCCCAGGCTCCTTTCCAAGGTCAGCTTCCTGGTGGCTGTCTCCAGCCTTTGGGGGAGAGCAGGGTGAGCAGCCCTTGCTGAGCAAGAGCAGGGTGAGCAGCCCTTGCTGAGCAGGAGAGCTGCCCTTGCTGAGCAGGATGAGTAGTCCTTGCTGAGCAGGAGAGCTGCCCCCAGGGGCTGCTCCAGGGCTGGGGCCTCGCTGATGGAATAGCTCCCATTAAACTCTCATCTGGTTTGACTTTCTCGTGTCTTTCCACTCTCTTCAGAGCAAGGTCAGAAATACAGAAGCTGGCTCAAAGAAACACCAGGTCAAATTCCCCCTGCATTTACTGAATTCCTTACCTTTGGTCAGCTTATCCTGCCAGCACAGAACACCCAATCCTGGCTCAAATTTGGCAGAATTTCCAGTGCTCAGCATTCAACTTAAGAGACTGAAACAATTATGGGCAGTTTTAAGCAAGATTACTTTAACCCAGACTAGAAGCTTTGTAAGAATAGTTTTCCTGCAGAGTCAGCCAGAGGGAATCAAGAGTACTTTTATTAACACAATATGAATCCTGTAAAGAGGAAAATAAAGCATGCCATTTTTTTCTAGCAAGGCCAGCCAAAAGAAATAACTTGCCCTCCAACATCACAAGTTTCTTTGGGATTTGGAGCGAAATGGAGTATAAGAGAGCATTTTGCTTTATGAGATTTGTTTATGAGAAATCTGAGCAAATGTTTTTGCTTCTCAGAAGTCAAGGTGGACCAAAATGCATCTCTACAGGAGGGGAAGAAGGCTCTAACCTGGCTACTCCACCCTGCTTTGCCATGGCCCATCACTTAAAACTGAGGATAATGCAGTGCTCCCGGGGTGTGCCAGCCTCCCGTGTGTGCTGTGCAAAGGGACACCCTTTACATCTGCCTGGAAAACTGGGAATGGGAGCCTGGGAGGAGCACAGAAGCTCTGTGCTTTCATCCTTTTTTCCAACACTAGATATCTAACATTCCAACAAGGAGGACATGTAGGAGTGATATGACGATTAGACAACCCTGCTTATGGGTAAATGATGTGATTTTCATTGATGTAATTTTTGCAGGGTGATGAAAATGGATGGTGTGTCTGAGGTGGCATCAGACACATTTCAGTATTTCTATCTCTGCCTTATAGCTGTGGTATCAGTGCAGAAATCCAGCCCAGGCTGCCAGAACTCATTTTTTGCCTCTCAGGACCAAAATGCTGCCCAGCCACTGTGTCAGCCACTGTGTCACACATCCCTGTGCCCCTGACGTGCTGCCTGACCATGGTTTAACCTCACGAGTTTCCAAAGGACAGAGTGTGACCAGGCTCATCAAGCACTGCATCACTGCTTGGGAGAGTGGCTGGAATTTCATTTCAAACTGGAATCACTATTTGCACCTAGGACTGAACTGCCTTCAGAAGCACTTGTGATGCAGCAGGAAAATGTCAGTGGGAAAGGAGAAGCTGAAAATGGTTTTTAGGAATGACCAGACGCTGCTTTCTCTTTCACTGCCCAGAATCCCAGAAGGGGCCACAGTGAGGGTCTGGTCCAGCCTCCCTGCTCCAGCAAGGTCATCCCAGAGCACAGGGCACAGGATTGTGTCTGGATGGCTCTGGAATATTGTCATACACATCTTTTTGTGAAAATCCTTTCTTAGGATTTTTTTTTCCTTCTGAGAAGCTGAGAGGCCTCAGAAACAAAATGTAAACAATGGTTATCTGCTGCTGTGGAATGCAACAGGTGAATTTCTGATTGGCCCATCTTAGATGTTTATATTAATGGCCAATCAAGGCTGAGCTATTTCAGACAGAGTCCCAGAGAGCTGCCTTTTGTTATTATTTTTTCTATTCTATTCTTAGCTAGCCTTCTGAGATGAAACCTTTCCTTCTACTCTTTAGTATAGTTACAATGTAATATATGTATCATAAAATAATAAATCAAGCCCTCTGAAACATGGAGTCAACATTCTCGTCTCCTCCCTCATCCAAGAACCCCTGTGAATGTTTCACAGAACATCCCCAGTGAGGGAGGCTCCACAGCCTCCCTGGACACTGTTCACTGCTTGGTCAGTGCCCAGGGAAAGATTTCTGCCTCCTGCTCAGGTGGAACTCCTGGGCATCAGCATCTGCCTGTTCCTCATGTCCCACTGCTGGGCCCCATGGAGGAGGAGAGCCTGCTCCATGCTCTGGGATATCCAGGTATATAAATATCCACCCTTTGGATATTTATACACGTTACAGAGGTCCCCTCTCTGCTGTGGCTACTCTTGAGCTCCTCCTTTCCTCCCCAGAGATGCTCCAACCCCTCCATCACCTCTGCAGACTCTGCTGGATCCCTCCAGGAGTTTCTTGTCCTGAGGTGCTCAGAAGTGGACACAGCAGTCCAGGGGCGCCTCCCAGGGCTGAGCAGGGGGCAGGATCCCCCCCGACCTGCTGGGAATGCTCTTCCTGATGCACCCCAGCATCCCATTGACCTTCTTGTTCCCTAGGGAACACTCATGGCTCAGGGACAGCTCCTTGCCCACCTCGAGAGATCTGGTTCTCTGTGGTTTATGTGAAAGCATAAATGAGCTATTTAATGATAATTCTGAGGCAATTTCATGCAGATGGAAGCAGTCTCAGTGCTTGATTTTTCCACGTTCATCCCAAGTGGCTTTTGCAGCCTTATTGGAAAAAATCCCCATCAGGTGTACACAGAGGGTAAAACCAGGGAAAAAGGATAATGTTGCAGAGCCCGTCTATAAAATTAGAGATGTTTACACTCCTGGCCAATGCTGATAACCAAAGAGCTCGCTAGAAAGAAAAATAATTTAGAACCTCTACTTTGGCATTTTAAAAGTGTGGGAAAAAACCAGGAGAAACATTCCAGATGAGCTCAGCTGTAAGCCAGGCATGGTATTAAGAGCAGCCATTTATCAGGAGCTTTAGCTCAAAACCCCAGTCATCTCTGCAGTCCAAGAAACACACTGTAATGCCTGGAGGTGCCAAGTTCCTTAACTATCACCTTTTTAGTTTTGGGAGGGAAAAATTGGGATGTTCTAATCCTGTACCTGTTTCATGTGGCTCTGGTACATGATTTATAGTTTCTCAAAATTGACTGGAATTGTGCAGACTGATAGAGTTGAATACCTTTTGCCTCTCCAAATGACTGACTCCTTCTGCACATTACTCAGTGGGATACACTCAGATTTAATCAAAAATAAGCACAAAGTGCAGCTTTTTTATTATTGCTAATTTAAATGATGGCTTAATAATGTGCTTTTAAATAATTTCTTTGGTAGACGGGGTCGGTGCTGCTGAGAATTGCTGGCAACATGGCAAAGAGGCTGGAAAACCAGGGATAAAAGGGATATTCTCCGGGAATTTGGAGCCTGCTCTGGGAAGCAGCAGAGAGCACAAACACAGGTAATTTCCCCAAAGTGGTGGAAAAGGCAAGGTGGGGTAGGATGTGCAGTTGGGAAGTGAGCCCTGCAGGGCAGCTTTGCTCAGTCTTTGGTGCTGTTTTCCATGCCTGGAGACGTGACTGTGCTGCTTGCCAGGCCTCTGCAGAGCATCAGCTGTCTGGGATGGCCTCACTGCAGGACAGCAGAGCTCCCTGGGGCAAAGGATGGGAGATTTGGGCAGAAGGGAATGCAGGCACACACGTGGGAGAGGCAGCAATCAGCCGCTCCCAACAAACTGCCAGCCTGGCACAAGGAACAGGGACAAAGCCACGTGTCAGAGATGGGGTTTTTCAGGAGGGGATGGAGGTGGAAGGATTCTAAAATTCCAGAGCCAGAGCTGAGCCTGTGATGGAAGTTCACCTTCGCACATGGCGCAGCTCTGGCTCTGGAGTTTTGGAACAATTGTGCTTTGCCTTGGGATGCTTGGAGGAGTCCTGCAGCTACACTGGCTTTAGCTCACAGCCGTGCTTTCTACCAGCAGCTTCAGGACTGGTTGCTGGATTAGAGATGCTTTCCAGAAAAAAAAATAAATCTGGGAAGAGCTGTTTTAGAGCTGGTTTCCCTGTGTGATGAGGAACACAAAGCAGGAGAGTAAATTTCCTTTCCAAGCCACCAGACGATTACTGAGGCAGTGAGGGGCTCTGGCAAGAGACAGGGGAGTATTTGAACAGATTTCAGGGCCAGCAAGTTTCCTGCTATTCCATAAATGCCTCAGGAAATACTGAACCAGCTTTTTTTAATGCTTCTACACCCTCTGCTCAATTGGTGGAATCAAGGGGTGCTTTGGGTTGGAGGGACCTTAAAGTCCATCTCATCCCATACCCTGGCCAGGGACACCTTCCACTTGTCCCAGCTTGTTCCAAGCCCTGTTCAGCCTGGCCTTGAACTCTTCCAGGGATGGGGAAACTCAAACACATTTGTATTTGGCACAAGATCTTACTGATTTAGTTATTATTACTGTTGATATAGTTATTTTGTACAAGTAGAGCCTAAGAAGAGCCACCTAAACTCCCTTATATGCCATTAAATGTCTTTTATTCAGCCTAGGATGATCCTAAGCCTGCCTGACACAGCACACAAACCATAACAGCTGGGTGTTTTTAGAGTAAATGACTATAAATAATTAGAATTTCTGTTGTCTCTGCACAGGGCTGCAATGCAGCATGACTTAAAAGCCCTGGACTCTGACCTGGATAATAAAAACAACCTGCTTGGTGGAGTCTGACTAATCTCCCCCATGCTGAAATTCCCAGTAAAACTGAAACACATTGGCTCTGGAAGGAATGGATGTGACTCAGGTTTCAGGCAAGTTCTTGCTCTGCCCACAGAAATACTGCCATCAAACCTTTCCAGCCTTGAATCGGAGCACAGGATTTGGACAGTGGCTTTAATGTGAATTTTGC
Organism: Zonotrichia albicollis; assembly: GCF_047830755.1. Classification (NCBI taxonomy): domain Eukaryota; kingdom Metazoa; phylum Chordata; class Aves; order Passeriformes; family Passerellidae; genus Zonotrichia; species Zonotrichia albicollis. Next base: position 39,343,360 of record NC_133828.1, read on the forward strand.
CCTGGCAAGAGCTTCCCTAGGTGCTCACCAACCCGCGCCGCCCAGCTAAGAAAGGAGCAGCCTGGTAGTTCTTGAGGGAAATTATCAAATAATTTTTGAAGAAGCTTTGTCTCAAGTGTGCTTGCCATATTTCCCAGCCCTGGGACTGCAGCCAGTGTTCTGCTGTCACCTAGAGCCTGTTCCAGCTATTCCACCATGGAGATGTTGAGGTTTAGGGGATAACCTGCTCCTGCTGCCTGTGTCCTCCTTCCCCCTCAGCTCCTGCTCCTTGGATTTGCAGAGTAAGCCCGGAATTTTCTCTGCTGGGTGTGGAATTCACTTGGAATTCAGCACTTGAGGAACTTGTCAGCAGCCTGTTAAATAATCCTGTTGGCACACTGGAGCCACAGTGCCCTGAATCAGCCTCGTGTTCCAGCAGACATTCCCCTGCCGTGGTCCCTAGCGTGAAAAGTGGGAAAAAGCCCCTGCCAGTGAAAACAGGGAAACAACTGGATTTCAGAATTGAACATATCCTTCTTCTCTTGGGGGAAAGAATAACAGGCTGTCATCCACAGCCACATTCCCAGCCATAACTTGATTCCTTCATCTTCTCCAAGTCAAATCTGTTCTCTTGGCAATCAAGTCTTTTTTAATATATTCACCTGCCACAGACTTTTGGGAACTGCTCTTTTGTCTTTGCCTTGGAAACACTTCCTATTTTCTGTCAGTCTTTGGTCCTAACTGTGCCTATTTATCAAAATGGTAACTCATAGGGGTTTTATTCCCCCAGTTTTATGCCTCTTTCATCCCTTCTCTTCTGATTCTGCCTCTCCAGCTCCTCGTGGCTGCTTCTGCTATCCCTTTGCTCTGCTTGTGTCAGTCCATGCCACGGCTCTTTTTTACCCCACTTGCCTCCTTTCTTCTTTGCATTCTACAGAGCCAAGGCTGAAAATGCCTTTTCCAGCTCCTCTGCTTGCTTCTCCAAAGAGATCCATCTGTGGAGCAAGGGCTGCAGCTTGGGAGCCACTGCTCTGTGCTTCATGCTCATTTTTATTCTCCCTTGTTCTGAGCTTTTCCCTCAGTCTTTCTCTTCCCAGAATATCCATTAAACACCTCTCCTCTGCCAGCCACTGGCTCTTCAGTGCTTCTACCAGGCACCAGTGGGACGCCTGGCTCTTTTTTCTTTGCCTGTTTCTTGTTTCTGTATGCCAGCAGATCTTTGCTTGTTGGAAATGGGGAAGTGGGGAAAATTGCTTCTTCCTCCTGCTCTGTATTAACTTGCTGGAGAAGACACCTCTCCCTGTCACAGTAGAGTGAAATAATAGCTGGGCTGGGTCTCTTCCCCTTCCCCTTGGGATTCATTCCCTTCTTCCTTTCTTTCTTTCTCATTGATTAGGACCAGGCTGTGCTGGTTAAACCAAGAGCAGATCAGATGGCAGAGCAGGCTCCCCTGGGCCAAGCCTAGTAGGTATCTAGCTGGATTCCTGAAAGAGAAGCCAGCTCCAAGGTGAACATCAGGCCCCAGTCAGCAGTTTGAAACACCCCACTGCTCTGTGCCTGCCTTCAGAAACCCAGCCTGCTGTGTTAGGACTCTGCTTGAGAAAGGAATAGAGGAGGACAGCAGCTTAACACACCCACTGAACGGGCACAGCCTGCAGGATTTTCCAGGAAAAAAATTTAAAAAAAGCCCAATCCTGCCTTTCAGACATGTAGAGCTTTATTATAACAAGCTGCTGGCAAGTGTGAGTCCCTGGGTGCCACTGATGTTTGTGTCTGGGTGAGTATCTATGACAACAAATAAACCTAATGTTTGGGAAGTGTCCTTGGGAATCTCACTGGGGGGGTTGCTGCATTAGGTCGGGAACACTTTGCATTTTCAGACTTTTAATTCCTAAGTATTATGGAGATGAGTATGAAGTGCTTTAGGAAAATGAACTAATTAGTCACCAGATTTTATTTTTCTTGTGTGCAAATGGGCCAGCTCAGACTAATGCTATTTACTTTAGCTGATTCCAGACTTTTGGATGTATAAAGGAGGGAATATTTTTAGGAGCTTTAATTCTAAGCAGGAGGCTTAGCCTCAAGGTCAGTGGACTGTGGGTATCCATGGGTCACTTGCAGCCATTTGAAGAAAGCAGGAAAGGGAATCTAGCTTCAATTTTTTGTAATGGTCAGTTTTGCTTCTAGAGTGCTACAAATCAAAAATTGGGAAGCCTGGAGTTATCCTACAGAGCAGTGCTCAGGATGGGTAGGTCTGTGAGAATGGATCAATATAGTTAAAGGCATAATAATTACGCTAAATAAATGAAAATGTCTAATTGGACCCATCTTTTTGCCCACAGGAGTTTTACCTTTCTCTTTGGTCCTTGTGCCTTTTGGAACAGAAATGTCTCTGCTATCCCTGTAAAAATTCACACAGGCTGAGGACAATCTTGCCTTTGGTCTACAGCTGAAAACCACAGAGACAGAAACTAGGGCAGGAATGGAGTGGGGAAAAGGTAAAGCCTTTTTGGGCAGAGGGATTTTGTAGCAAGCAGGTTGAGGAGAGCCTGGTCTGTAGAAGAACTGTGCTTGTTGTGGCTTTGCTGATGTGGGGTTGAGATCTCAACGAGCCTTTTCATGTTGCTTCTGCATCATTTGTGTGCAAGTGTGGCAAGAGGTGTGCAGTGCAAATCCTGCCTGATGGAGAGCTGGGTATCAGCTCACAAATGCTCGAAGTTCTGAGCATTCCTGCAAAAGCAGAAAGCCCAAAGTGCCACGGCACTGAAATGTGGTTTTCCCTGGTTTTGCACTGGTGAACTGCTTAGAGAACGAGACTGTGATTCTGCCTGGTGCAACAGCCTTGGAAAAGGCTCAAAACCAACAATGCCTTATTCTCTGAATCCCTGTGGAAGTCAATGGGAATCTGCTTGGAATGAGGACAATTAAACAACATCAGGACCTAACCCTCTTCCCAGTGAATGCAAAACCTCTCAGGGAAAGGAGAGATCAGTCAGGGAAGATCCCTAAGGGCTTTGTGATCTGACATAGCTGCGTGTCTCTCTGGAAAGGAATCACAGTGTTTGGAACGCTGGTGAAGATGTGCAGCATTGGTGCACTTGGTGATTAAATAAGAGTTCAGGAGCATGACTTGTTATGTTGAAAACCCCTTGGGGAGCTCAATTTGCACCTGTGCTGCTTTAAGAATCTTCTTTTCGTTCCTTAGAAATTTAGATAGTTGAATGAGCAAAATCCAGGATTGCAAAGAGCCCTTTGCATGTGTTTTCAATCACTGCACAGAGGTGGCAATCATAAATCCAGGTGTCAAACTGGAAATAAAACATTATCTCGGAGTTTGTGGTGATTTAGAAAGCAGAATTGGTGATCTTATCAATGCCTCTCTGGAGATGTGACACCAGGGTCCAAGTGGCCTTGCTGTTTCAGATAGCTGCAGCCAAGATTTATCTGTGTGTGGGAAATAGATGAATCCAGGGGCTTCCTGCTGGTGCCCCCCAAAGCCATGGAGCTGCCTCCATTAATGTCAGCACTCTCGTAAATTCTGAGCTTGCACTGAAGGAGGCAACTTCTGCCACTGCACAGAAGCTTCCAGAGGTGTCCCCTGCCTCCTGTAAATCCATGGACACCCAGTAAAGTGGATTAACTGCAGGTGGACTTCATAACAGCTGTCCCTCCTTTGGAATTAGAGGGGTTCACGCTTCTAAAAAGATGATCCCATAAGCAAGAAAGGCCTGAAGGGTTTTTTTGTTGTTGTTTTGTTTTAAATGGCTTTCAGGTTAGGTAGCTGATTCCAATCTATGGGAAAACAGGTTGCAGAGCTGTAGGCTCCACTCTCCCCTGCCATAAACAAACAATTCTCTTGTTTCTGATAACTTATTTCCCCTCTATTAAAGGAACCCAGTGGGTTATTTGCTTTGGTTCACTCCTCCCGTGAGCCAGTGGTGCATTTGCATTCCATTCCCCTGCTCCCTCCAGCCCTAAAGATGCCTGCCAAAATTAGTCAACAGATAACTACACAGCGGAAGCTTTTAAGAACGTGTTAGGAAAGGCTTGAACATTACCCATTAATGTTTACAGCTCCTAATTATCTTAATTAATCAGTCTTGGAGGCTGTCTGAGCCGGGAGCCCAGAGGCAGCATTTCAGTTCCCACAGATGGTCTTTAAGTCACTGCCATGGCTGCTTGCAGCGAGGAGCTCAGCAGGCTCTGCCTGCCAGGATGTTTGTGCTGGGTGCTGGGCAGCCTCTGCTGGGGGGTTCCTGCTGGAGACTCAACTCCCAAAAGCACCTGGGAGCAGGCTGGGCTGTGCTCAGGGAGAGGGATGCTGAGTGGAAGCTGTCCCTGCAGAAATGCCTCCCGGCAGGGGACAGAGGCACTCAGAGAGCACCAGCACTCATTGTTGGGATACAGGGATTGCTGCCTTGGCAAAGCCTGGGATTGCTGGCTCTGTCAGAAAACAGAGAAACTACTGATAGAAACCCTCTCCCCCCGATATTGCCTCTTCTAATAAAGTTTCTTTACTTCTGCAGGAAGGCCAAGTGTCTGGGCAGAGGACACTCCAGGTTGTGCCATCCTCTTTCAGAGCTTCATTTCCATAATTCAGAGCTTGTCTTCACTCTCCTGAGGAAAACCAGGAGATTTGGCAAACGGACACAACCCTGCAGAGGAATTCAGAAGGAGAATCTCCTTGTTTTGTGCTATTCCCAGAAGAATTTGGTTTGTGCAAACTGCACAAAGTACAAGAGGGCAGGAGAAGGTGTATTCAGCTCCAAGCGAGGACAGGAGAAAACATGGTGCAGGTACAGATCTCTTTCTAATTTAGTTCAGCTCATCCTCATCTGGTGGAATTAGCAGACAACCACTTATTTATACCCAAATCCTGATTATTACGATGAGCTCACAGCTGCTCCTACCTGGTAATTTCTGCTCCTGGGTGGAATGTCACGTGCATGTGGTTTGTGAGCATGTTACAATGATGACAGGGAAAACAGGTAATGAGAGTTTTCATTAGGTGAAAAGAGAATGGTTCTTTAGCTATCTACAGACAGCTCTTGTGGGCAGCAACTCCTCTCTGTGCTGAATATCAAGTGCCAAATACCAAAGAGGCATTTTTTTGGGTAGGTTCCTACAGCAGGAATGCCCCTGCAGTGTGGGAAATGGATTTATAGGGAATTTTTTAGAAGGTTTACATAGTATGTATTTAAATGTAAATACAAATTTCAGCAGGGATTCCTGCAGGAGTTCCTCCAGCAGGAATGCCCTGCAGGAGTGGCTGAGAAGTAGGGAATGGTTCTTCCAGACTCACAGGGCATTGCATGGAAAGAGGCCTGTGATCAAGGAGCTCCATGTCTCTGGTTGTGTTCCAAGGATCTTCAGCCCGGCGCTTGCTTTTGGACAACTGTCTGCTGGAAAGGCCCATGCCACCAAACCTGGTTTTGAAGCAATTTTCCATCAGCTGTTCCAGGAGTGGCTGCCATGCTGTGTGGAGGCTGCAGTCCATGCTCCTGGGCTGCTGGAAAGCAGTGCTGGCAGGCTGAGGTGAGCCAGATGGGACTGGAAAGCGTTGCGAGCCCGGCTGGGTTTGGAGCCGTGATTCCCTGGTCTTGTATTGGACTAAAGGCAGGAATTGTTACACCCTGGAAGCAGAGCAGGGGGTGCTGCTGCTGGCTCTGCTGGGGTGCCATCTCTCTCTGCCCTGTTGGCCAGGCTTCCCTGCTGAGGGATGGCCTGGCAGCTGCACCACTGACTCCAAAAAGGCAGAGTGCATGGAGTGCGAAATGGGCAGTGCCTGACACTGATGCCTCAGGTTTGAGCTTTTCTGTTTTTCACACTCTGTGCTGCTTTAGCGTGTACTTCTGAGCTTCATATTAGGGGATGGTGAGCTCTCTGCACAGAGCAGGGAGACAAAACAATTCCTGCTCTAGCTGGGGACCAGGGACAAATGATCCAAATCTCAGGCCCAAGAGCACAAACAACGCGGGCTGGAGAGAGAAAAACAAGCAGGATGGGACTTCATAACCTAAAGCTGTAATGGGACAACGAACTGCAATATGCAAATGGAGCAGAAATGATAAAAGTGACAGACCCTGTGACCAGTCATCCATTTTGTGACCATTTTGGTTTATCTGAGGTGTAGCCCTGGCTGGGCTCTCGTGCTGCCCAAGGTGGATCCATTGAGGCCTCCTTCTAAATCCCTACTTTTATTCTTTAACTCTGTCTAGTCTTTGTTCTAGGTCAGCCTCGACAAGGCATCAACACAAATGAACGCTTTCCCTCTTCTGTGGGGTTTCAGGGCAAAAACCTCTCTCTCCATTCACCTCCCTCCTGCCTCCCCCTTCCCCAGCCCCTGCTGCCCAGGGAGCCCCAGGAACAGGAGTATTGGCAGCTCCACAAAACAGGAGTAAACTCAGCTCCACAAAACAGGCTGGGGAGAAAAGGGAAACAAAACACCATCACTTCCTATTTCTTTCTCTTCCCTCTGCATCAAAGCCCGGGCTGGCTGTCAGGAATGTTCAAAATGAATAAATAAAGCACAGGAACCCCCCCTGATTCAGGAGGAGTCTCATTCACTCACCATGAAGCTTGGCCAATTCTTATTCTGACAGTACTTGAGTCAGCAGGCAGAGCAAGAAGATCATTCAAAGCTAATCAGTAAAGTGT